>NC_090655.1:110921535-111204344 GCF_040937935.1 Hyperolius riggenbachi
TTAACCCCAGCAACACCTGGCAGATCTTCTCCTCACACCTGTAGCGACCAATCGGTGCCCAGGTCATAACACCACCTCTATGCAGTAGTTCAAGAGCCAATCAAAATGCCTGCTACCTCATGGAGGGAAATTGAAATAGCTCCCTAAACCTTTACCTCCGGTTACCACAGTTCCATGTAGGGCCTATTATTATCCATAACGGCCCTTTTCATTCTTTTTGCTGCCAGTACCTCCCTCCAGCCAATGAGAGAGAGGCAGCCAGCTGATGGAGCCTGCCCCCACTAACTCTGTGCAGATAACCAGACCAAGAAGTAGCAGCTATGGGAGAGAGAGAGCTGCATACTCTGCTCAGGACAGCATCTTCTCCCCCAGCCAGGTATAAAATCATTGTGTTTCAGGGAGAGAGGTGTCATGTGCTCCAGGGCTATACGACCTCTGCAGCCAGGAGCAGATGACACAGAATTTCTTACGGTGCTGTGTATGTGACATATTGCAGAGTCCTGACAGGCATGGCAGGGCTGCACGTCACACACAAACTGCTGGCTGCTAATTATATGGACATCAAACCAAAATGAAAGGAAACCTGTAATGTAGCAAGGAAAGGGACCGCTTCAACCATCGCCATTCAAACCATGGGAGCAGGAATCTTGAATCTCCAGGAACTTGAACAAAAAGAAAAAATTCTGCTGCACCAGGGCTGGGTAAAAAACGTTTCTTCAACTTTATTGATACATCAGTGAGCACAGAAAAGGCTGACGCGTATCGGAGCTCTGGAAGGCCCCTGGAAGGCTATGATTACCCAGCCCTGGTGCAGCGGAATTTTTTCTTTCGGAAACCTGTAATGTTTAAAAAAAAATGTGTTTCACTTACCTGGGGCTTCTGCCAGCCTCCCTGCAGCCGCCCTGTCCCCGTCTCTGAATGAGCCTCCAGTCCCCCGCCACAGTTAACTTTTGTTTTTGCAAGTCAGCCACTGCTCCTGTACGACCTTGGCCATGCCCTCCTTGTTCATGCTACCGTCGCCGGGAGAGTCCTGCACAGTACGGGAAAACCTCTTACTGCGCCTGAGCAGGACGCTTCCAGCGAGGGAAACGTGGATGTGCATGGCCAGGCCAAACAGGCGCAGTGGCCATCGACTTGCGATAACGAAACTGAGCCACAGCATGGTACTGGATGATAGTTCCAGTACGGTGCAGACACAGGGCGGCTGCAGGGGGCTGGCAGAAACCCCAGGTAAGTGAAACACATTGTTTTAAGTCATTACAGGTTTCCTTTAATGCTCATACTGTGCAAATAAGTGTAATAATACAATCTGGTGTTGCACACCAAACTTTTCTTTTATTTATTGTGAGTTGCCTGTACTGTATTTTCTTTATACAATTTACTGAAAAACAAATATGACTGATTTCATTGTACACAATTGAGTTCCACAAATTATGAGTTCTATAAAGGCGATCCATACATTAGAACAATTATAATTGCTTCTCAGTAAATAATATAAAGACACCTCGCAATAAAACATACGTTTTGCATACAACATCAGACTACACCACCAAGGCAAGTGTTGGACATCTTCTGCAGTACTTTAGTGCGTACATACCCATGTCACTGACTGTCCTCAGAGGAGCTCACAATCTAATAATCCTACCATAGTCCTAGTCTAATGTCCTACCATATTATTATTATGTATTTATATAGCACTGACATCTTTTGCAGCATTTAAATGTGTGGGGGGGCCTGGGTCCACATAATTGTGTAATACCGTGATACCCTCATACCGTGGTATTTTTGGAGACGGTTATCATAGTGTGAATATTCATACTGTTGCAGCGCTAGTGCAGACTGAAGAACCACCGCCACGCTGGAGATTGATGATGCAATCTCTGTAACCAGGAGGAGGTGAGGAAGCGAAAGGGGGGCGCTGGCTGGCTCTCTATAGTGGGCACCTATGCCTGCTATTACCTATACTGGGGCCCCTGCTATGCCTGGTTGCCTAAACTGGGGCACTTGCTATGCCTAGCTACCTAAACTGGGGCACCTGCTATGCCTGGCTACCTAAACTGGGGCCCCTGCTATGCCTGGTTGCCTAAACTGGGGCACTTGCTATGCCTGGCTACCTAAACTGGGGCACCTGCTATGCCTGGTTACCTAAACTGGGGAACCTGCTATGCCTGGCTACCTAAACTGGGGCACCTGCTATGCCTGGTTACCTTACCTGGTGCACCTGCTATGCCTGGCTACCTAAACTGGGGCACCTGCTATGCCTGGCTATCTAAACTGGGGCACCTGCTATGCCTGGCTACCTAAACTGGGGCACCTGCTATGCCTGGCTACCTAAACTTGGGCACCTGCTATGCCTGGCTGCCTAAGCTGGGGCACCTGCTATGCCTAGATACCTAAACTGGGGCACCTGCTATGCGTACGTCAAAAAAGGGCATCGGGAAAAAAGGGCGCGGGGTGTAAACGATAAGCACTAAAAGCGTTTATAAAAATATTGTGCTGTATTTCGTTTAAAAATAATGTTTTACAAATTTATAAATCATTAAATAATGTGTATGAAATCGGCAATTGTGAAAACGTTAATCTTCCCTGTTTCAAAAGTAAAACTTATAATTATGTTTCTTAAAAAAAACAACGATAATATATATGTTTAATCGTTGTAATTATATATTATTGTGAATAACCTTCATTTGTTGTTTCTTCTTATAATAAAATCTGAAAATATTGTTTATAACGATGATATAAATATAACTACATTCATAATAAGTGTTGTAAAACATTAGTAAGTATTACTAAAATTTTACTAAAACTATACCTAACCCTACTCTCACACAGAACCCTCCCTGTACCTACCCCTAACCCCTAGACCCCCCTGGTGGTGCCTAAACCTAAGTCCCCCCCTGGTGGTGCCTAAACCTAAGACCCCCCTGGTGGTGCCTAAACCTAAGACCCCCTGGTGGTGCCTAAACCTAAGACCCCCCCTGGTGGTGCCTAAACCTAAGACCCCCCTGGTGGCAGGGGCGTATCTGGGTAATATAGAGCCTATGGCAAACACTCAAATTGCGCCCCACTCCCGCTCCATCAGAGCCCCCCTCCCATCTGAAAACAGCATCCTTTCTAGCATACATGTGTTATGGTTGCCTGTTTTTAGGCTCGGGATATTGCTGAAGTTACTTTTTTGGAAATATCTCTTCTTATTCCATCTCTGTTCTCTTTTCTAACACTAAGCCAAGTGCACCCTACATATATAAATTAAGTAGCCATGTTCCCCAGATAACAGAATTAATATGATCTGAAATCTGAGTCACAGGGGCAGGAATGGCGCCCACTGTGCTGTGGCACCCATGGCAGAAGCCATGCCTGCACCCCTCTAGATACACCTCTGCCTGGTGGTGCCTAAACCTAAAACTCCCCTGGTGGTGCCTAAACCTAAAACTCCCCTGGTGGTGCCTAACCCTAAGACCCCCCTTAGTAATCGCTTTATTGTGTGGAGAATAATGTTTTACAAACAGTAAAGGATAAAATATATTACCATTTACGTTACGTACTGATCGCTTTATTTTGTGAATAATAATGTTGTACAAACAGTAAGGGATAACATTTTTAAATAACGTTTTAGTTAAATAGGATAAATATGTTTAGTATTTTTATAAACATTATTCGTCAAGGGTGCATTTTCTAAACGTAAATCATCACAACAGTTAAAAAACATTAAAGATCTCTGGGCGCCGCTTGTAAAACGTTATTATTCTCCAGCGCCCTTTTTTCCTGTTCGGTGCCCTTTACACGATATTTATAATGGGAGTGAATGGCGGCGCCCATTTTGTCCACTAGCTGACTGCGCCCTTTTTTCCCTGTTTCCACCGCTATACCTAGATACCTAAACTGGGGCAACTGCTACGCCTGGCCATCTAAACTGGGGCACCTGCTATGCCTGGCTACCTAAACTGGGGCACCCGCTATGCCTGGCTACCTAAACTGGGGCACCTGCTATGCCTGGCTACCTAAACTGGGGCACTTGCTATGCCTGACTACCTAAACTGGGGCACCTGCTACGCCTGGCTACCTAAACTGGGGTACCTGCTATGCCTGGCTACCTAAACTGGGGCACCTGCTATGCCTGGTTACCTAAACTGGGGCACCTGCTATGCCTGGCTACCTAAACTGGGGCACCTGCTATGCCTGGCTACCTAAACTGGGGCACTTGCTATGCCAGGCTACCTAAACTGGGGCACTTGCTATGCCTGGCTACCTAAACTGGGGCACCTGCTATGCCTGGCTACATATATTGGGGCACCAACTATGCCTGGCTACCTAAACTAGGGAACCTGCTATGCCTGGCTACCTAAACTAGGGAACCTGCTATGCCTGGCTACCTGTACTGGGGGCACCTATATCTAGCTACCTATTCTGGGGCTCCTATGCCTGGCTACCTGTACTGGGGGCACCTATGCCTAGCTATCTATACTGGAGGCACCTATTCTTGGCTTCCTATACTGGGAGCAACTATATCTGGCTTCCTATACAGGGGTTACCTATACTTGGCTATCTCCCTGTACTGAGGCTTTTTTTTTTTTTTTTTGCTCCGTGGCTATAACGTGCGGTGCAAATTGTGGGGTTTTGTGCGATCATTCCAAATTTGGGGAGGGGGGGGGGGGGGGATAAATATACTTGCCGGCCCTCGGCCTGGTCTACATTTTACGTTTCGGCCCTCCGTCTATTTGAGTTTGACACTCCTGTTTTAGATGGTGGCAAAAAAAAGCATCATGTCGATGGAATTCCGCTCTGGGCACCACATTACAAAAAAGATATTGCAGTTTTAGAGCAGGTGCAGAGATGAGCAACAAAATTAATATGTGGGATGGAAGGTCTCACTTACCAAGAAAGGTTAGATAAACTGGGTTTACTTAGTCTAGAGAAGAGACGCCTTAGAGGGAATCTAATTAACATGTATAAATACATCAGAGGGCAATATAATAGCTTGGCGGATGAGCTTTTTGTCCCTAGGCCTTCTCAAAGGACTAGAGGACACGATCTGTGCATGGAGGCAAAACGTTTTAACCATTTATTTAGGAAAGGGTTCTTTACAGTGAGAGTGATTAAGATGTGGAATGCATTGCCACAGGAAGTCGTTATGGCAAACTCTATACCTGCATTTAAAGGGGGCTTAGATGCTTTCCTTGCGTTTAAAGACATCCATGGCTACAATTACTAGGTAATGCCTAATGATGTTGATCCAGGGATGTATCTGATTGCCATCTGGAGTCGGGAAGGATTTTTTCCCTTTTGGGGCTAATTGGACCATGCCTTGTAAGGGTTTTTTCACCTTCCTCTGGATCAACAGGGATATGTGAGGGAGCAGGCTGGTGTTGTACTTTGTTCACTGGTTGAACTCGATGGACGTACAGCAGGGGCGTTTCTAGGGTCCTTGGAGATCGGGGGCACCTGTGGGCACCAGGTGGGGAGGTATGTGCGCTGCGGCAAAAAAATGGGCGTGGCCATGAGGTGAGTGGGCGTGGCCATGGATGGGGCCAAATGTACATTAACTTAGCAGCGGTGTAAGCCACAGATAACGGGCCTGCCCATCGAAATATTGGATGGAGCCCCCTGTCCTTTATTTGGATAATTTACAATCAGTATAGGCATAGATCAAAGATGTATACGCACATACAATTTTGATTGGTCAATCACTGACCCCCAATTTTACCACCCCCATGCAGTAAGTGGGCCAACAGACAATTAATTTTATGAACAGAGCTAAAATTGGCTAATCAAAATTGTATGTGTGTACCAGGCTTTACAGCTAATACTGTATATACTGAAAGTAGCAGGGATCAGCATACAATATAGCTGGTTTACAATCAGTAAAGGCACAGACTAACCCCTTACACTGTACACACTGGAGGTAAATCAGCACACAGTGCAGGCACTAGAGAACAGCGTATACTGTACATACTGTAGGCAGCAGAATTCAGCACACTGCAGCTAGCGTGCCAAAAATATGAGGATCATGTTGTGCGGCGTGCTTATCGCGCCGCACCGAAAAATGGTTGGGCCATGGACCAGAATATAGGTGTGGTAACGGGTGGAGACAAATTTACATGAACCTAGCAATGGTGGGACATTAGATTAGGACAGTGGTGGCGAACCTTTTGGAGGCCGAGTGCCCAAACTGCAACCCAAAAGTCACTTATCTATCGCAAAGTGGCAATAGCAATTTAAACTAAATACTGTACAAACGTTTTAACTCATACATGAACATTATGGAAAATCCAAGTTGAAAATAAACTGTGAAGATAAACAATTTCATCCATCCTACTCCTGAAAAATGTATTCAATTTTTAGAACCTCCCAGTTTTATTTTCTGTTTTAAAAAGCTAAAAAAGTAGGTTTAATGCTATTGTCTCATATGATAAGGATTCAGCTTTTCCCATAGTCTCGCAGTTAGCAATCATGTGACACCCAACAAGACAAATTCAGCAATCATGAGGCCCCCAACAAATCATGAGGCCCCCAACAAGACAAATTCAGCAATCATGAGTCCCCCAACAAATCATAAGGCTCCCAACAAGACAAATTCAGGAGTCATGAGGCACATAAATAGACAGCATTTCACATAAATAGGCAGAATGCCCCCTTAATATGGTAGTCCCCCAAGTTAGGTAGTGAGTGACAGGGACCCCCAGGTTAGCTAGTGAGTGACAGGCGCCTCCAGTTAGGTAGTGAGTGACAGGGACCCCGATAGTGAGTGACAGGGAGTCCCTTTAGGCAGTGAGTGAGTGCCAGGGAGCCCCTTTAGGCAGTGAGTTAGTGCCAGGGAGCCCCTTTAGGCAGTGAGTGAGTGCCAGGGAGCCCCTTTAGGCAGTGAGTGACAGGGAGCCCCTTTAGGCAGTGAGTGAGTGACAGGGAGCCCCTTTAGGTAGTGAGTGAGTGACAGGGAGCCCCTTTAGGCAGTGAGTGAGTGACAGGGAGTCCCTTTAGGCAGTGAGTGAGTGACAGGGAGTCCCTTTAGGCAGTGAGTGAGTGACAGGGAGCCCCTTTAGGCAGTGAGTGAGTGACAGGGAGC
The DNA here is from genome assembly GCF_040937935.1 of Hyperolius riggenbachi. Taxonomy (NCBI): domain Eukaryota; kingdom Metazoa; phylum Chordata; class Amphibia; order Anura; family Hyperoliidae; genus Hyperolius; species Hyperolius riggenbachi. The sequence continues at coordinate 110,928,599 of NC_090655.1, forward strand.
CCCTTTAGGCAGTGAGTGAGTGACAGGAAGCCCCTTTAAGCAGTGAGTGAGTGCCAGGGAGCCCCTTTAGGCAGTGAGTGAGTGCCAGGGAGCCCCTTTAGGCAGTGAGTGAGTGCTAGGGAGCCCCTTTAGGGAGTGAGTGAGTGCCAGGGAGCCCCTTTAGGGAGTGAGTGACAGGGAGCCCCTTTAGGGAGTGAGTGAGTGACAGGGAGCCCCTTTAGGGAGTGAGTGACAGGGAGCCCCTTTAGGGAGTGAGTGACAGGGAGCCCCTTTAGGGAGTGAGTGAGTGACAGGGAGGCCCTTTAGGGAGTGAGTGCCAGGGAGCCCCTTTAGGAAGTGAGTGAGTGACAGGGAGCCCCTTTAGGAAGTGAGTGAGTGACAGGGAGGCCCTTTAGGTAGTGAGTGAGTGACAGTGAGGCCCTTTAGGCAGTGAGTGAGTGACAGTGAGGCCCTTTAGGCAGTGAGTGAGTGCCAGGGAGCCCCTTTAGGCAGTGAGTGAGTGCCAGGGAGCCCCTTTAGGGAGTGAGTGAGTGCCAGTGAGTGAGTGCCAGTGAGACAGGGAGGCCCCCCCTCTAGCTCCCGCCACCGCTCCCCCCCCCTTACCTCGCAGCAGACCTCATGATCAGCGGCGACCCGACCAGTACCAGCGGGTGCCGGACGCACCCGCTCGATATGCGGAAGTGATGTCACTTCCGCATATCAGTGCAAGCGCTGGGTCCTAGCGCCCGCACGATTGGTCGCCGGCTCGCCGCCTGATCCTGAGGTCTGAGTGACGTGGCGGCGGCGGCTGGAAGGAGCCGCTGACAGAGGGGGCTAGCGACGCCCCTGACGTACAGTATGTCTTTTTTCAACCAAAATAACTATGTAACTATGTCAAGTGTGAGCATGGCACCAGCTGCACTCAAGTACCTTGGCTGCCTCCCCACTGACTGTGCCGAGCAATAACAAGATTTAGCCTTTCTAGATACATAACACAGTTGAAAACGGAGCAGGTAAAAATGGCGCACAGCTCCGCTGGATCATTATGGCGCCGCCATTCAAATCAATGGTAAACGATGTTTTCAGTTTTCGAGCGTTACATTATGGCGCACGCATCAGATTCAGAAATTATGGCGCAGGCCAAACGATATTTATCGTTTTGGGGATATGTAGTACCAGTGACTTTAAAACTTTATTCATGGTTCCTCTGACCCCCCAGACCCCTTCCCCCCCCCCCCCCCCCCCCCAGTGTACATTCTCTGCCCCTGGTCTGGAATATAATCCTGCACAAGCAGATCTTACCAGCAGCTAATGGATGTACCTGCACGCTGGAAGCTGTACTGATCCACCAATCATGCAGGGGGCGCTGCCCCATAACCGCCAATCACAGCTACTCATTTCTCTGCTCCGTCTCCTAATTGGATGCGCTGGTCTCGGAGGCGGGGGCATTGGGTCCAATTAGGAGACGGAGCAGAGAAATTAGTTGCGGTGATTGGCGGTTCTGGGGCAGCGCCCCCTGCATGATTGGTGGATCAGTACAGCTTCCAGCCTGCAGGTACATCCATTAGCTGCTCCTTAAATCTGCTCATGTAGGATTATATTTCAAACCAGGGGGGCACGGTTAGAGGAGATCATCGGGAGACAAAGGAGATCACCGGGAGGCAAAATTGGACATGCGAGGGTTGGAGGCTGGACATGCGAGGAGGGGCAGAAGACGGTAACCGGAGGACACAGTGGGACATGTGGGGGAGGAATAAGAGGAACGATAAATAACGGTTTAAAGTTACTACATATCCCTAAAACGATAAATATCGTTTTAAAAGATTTATCGGCGGCACCATGCGCCATTTTTTCTGCCGCGCCATTTTTGACTGTACCCATTGAAAAGTATATATATCAGCCATACTTTCACCAGGTGGCTCAAGGTATTATGTCTGGAGGGTCAGCATTATAGTAAAGAATCTAGCCTACATGAGTTAATGTAAGTAGTCTGTTTGTTTCCCTATAGGTGTTGGCTGATGGTGTAATGGTTAAGGGCTCTGCCTCTGACACAGGAGACCAGGGTTCGAATCTCGGCTCTGCCTGTTCAGTAAGCCAGCACTAATTCAGTAGGAGACCTTTGGCAAGTCTCCCTTACACTGCTACTGCCAATAGAGCGCGCCCTAGTGGCTGCTGCTCTACTCTGGCGCTTTGAGTCCGCAAGGAGAAAAGCGCAATATAAATGTTATTTGTCTTGTCTTGTCTTGTACTTTGCAGTGATCCTTTATGGTGGTCCTGATCATGCGGTGCATTCACCCCAGTGACCACAAGTACTGACACCTTCAAATATGACTTAATAGTTATCTTTGTGGGTTTATTATTATACAGCTTGATTAAAAATCCATACACATATTACAGTAAGGCCAGCCACAGGCTTCCAAATGTACATCTTTAGATAGCAGGTCCACAAACAACTATGGCCAGACTACTATCTTCAGACTTATGAGAGACTTTGGCTGTTTGTGGTGTGCCGATGCAGCACTGAATGAGGTTTTCTCATTCACTGCCACTGGGTTGCCATGGTTATGTGATGGTCTTCCAATCTTCAGCTGGAAATAATCTATCCTGGTTGACTGAGATTTAGGCCTCTTTTACACTATATGCAGCCTGAAAAAATGCTGCCTTCCATCATAGAAGTAGAAGCCCTATCACATTAAACATGGTGCGTCACTGTGAAGCGGGTCCCGGTGTGGTAACATGTTGCATGCAGTGCATTACTAGCCAACTTGCATGATAACCCTGGAGGAGAGGCATATTTTCAATGGAAAGTATGCCTCACAGATTTCGTTGCTGGTGCAGCGCAATTGTGAAGATTACACTGCACCAAGTATTAAATGAGCCTTAGGCCAAGATTCACCAGGCTGTACGTAAAAATGACCATTCAATTAGCAGTTGGATTAAAAAAAATCCTATGAGTGGCTACAAGTATCTTACAGGACACCCGAGGCAAAAATAAACCAATGAAATAAACGACTGTATCTATCTTCCCCCTCCTAAAATGGACTTTTTAGGATATTCCACCATTTTATTTTATGTTTAAATCTACTTCATTCATTGAAGGATGCCAGAGCTAAAATTTATGAACTATTGACCCTTTCTATCTCTTTCCTTCTATCAGAATCCATTTTCTGCTAGGAAAGTGTTTTATAGTTGGAATTTCTTATCAGTGAGGGTCACACTGTAGTAAAGACTGAGTCAGCCACTTACATACCTGATATTTAACTATTTCAGGCAGAGAAAAAACAAAAAGGAACACAGCATAGTTATTTGTGTGCTAGGCACTGTACATACCCATGTCTATCTCATCATGTCACATGCCACCTCGGGTATCCTTTAACCTAAAGCAGCCAAATCACAGCGTACACAATTTTGCAAATCCTTAAAATATCCCACGTCAATGCCACCAGAAGCTAAAGCCTATCCTCGGGCAGGGATCGGTACTCAATCCCTCAGGTGACAGTGTGGGACAAAGGTTGTACCAAGTGTTGCTAGCCTCCAATCTACCAAGGCATTCTGTCGCTATTTGGTGGCAGGGAGGAGGGCCAACGGAGAAGTGCAAGAGGAACATTGCAGAGGGAGGCGGGAAAGAAATGTCAAAAACTGAAGTAGAATTAGCAATCACAAATCCTTGCTTATCCCAACTTCTTTATCAATACAGTTTATAACCTAACCCACACACTAACTGAAAACCTAGCATGTAAACTTCAAAAAAAATTGTAACTCATTGATCTAAGGAAGCCAACCAGTGACTACAAATCAGTCACCTGATCAAACTGATCACTTTCTTCTCCATGAATTCTACTCAAGAAGACCTTATGAAAAAGAAATGGATGATCTCTACTGGTGAAGCTTACTAGATGGTTTCATTATGCAGCATGCAAGCTCCAATGGTACCAAAATAGATTGATCGAGTCTTCCTTTAAAGGGAACCTGAAGCGAGGAGAATTATTTAAAATAAACATATGCTGTAGCTGCAAATTAATATTACACACTAACCTCACCGTCAGTTCCTCTCAGAAGCTCACCGTTTCCTTCTTACAGTGATCCCTTCCAGTTCTGACAATATTTTGGGGCCGAATACTTTTGCAAGCCACTGTAGTACTACTATTTCCATTGCTTCTGGGCTCCATAGACTAACATTATGTGGTATGCCTGTGTGAGTTTAGAAAGGCAAGGTTTACAAATATCACTAGTACTGGGAGTTTGGAAGGTCAGGGTTCATTAAAGCCTATCTGGATAGAGAGTCCCTGTAATTGGGAAACTGCGCACTGTACCAAATAGATCAGGCGCAATGAAGAACATATTTGGCTGGTAGTAATGAGACCCTGTTTGCACATCTGTCTACAGGTATGTCTTTATTTTGCTTTGGTTTATAAAGCAACTAGTGCTAGGAGATAAAGAGGAACTTAAACCAAGGTATGTACTTTATTCCAATCAGTAGCCAATACCCCCCTTCCCACAAGAAATCTTCACCTTTTCTCGGATAGATCATCAGAGGGATCTGTGTGGCTGATATTGTGGTAAAACTCCTCCCACAGTGTGATGTCATGACCATGGTCCTGACAGTTTCCTGCCTGTGGAACTTGTTGCATTGTGGGAAATAACATCGGTTTCCAACTGCCAAGCAAGCACTCTCCTTCTGTGCATAGAACTCTCAGTAGACTCATTCCGTACAGATCACCTGGCAGAACTAAATACGTCACCACAAGTGATACATAGAATGTACCATAAATCAGGGATAGGAAAGATTTTATAACGGGCAAACACCAACTAAATCATTTATAAGTGAATTTTGTAAAAAAAATAAGAAATTTTATTTGTTTTGTTAATTTCCCTACAGTTCCTCTGTAAGAAACAAAACATTTTTGTTGTTTACTGAATGATGCTCTTGCGTCCAGAATCTGGATGAGTTTCATTGGTGTTGTAGTGCAGACTGCCAGCCTGGATTTACATTACAGCTGAAGCGCACCTGTTAGTAATCCTCACAAACAGTAAATAACTTAACCACTTGAAGACCACAGGCTTACACCCCCATAGTGACCAGGCCATTTTTTACAATTCAGGCCACTGCAGCTTTAATCGATTGATGCAGGGCCGTACAACTAAGCACACAAATGAGTCTGCCCTTCTTTTCTTGCCACCAACAGAGCTTTCTGTTGGTGGCATCTGATTGCTGCTGCGACTTTTTTCTTTTTGTTCATTTAAATATTTAAAAAAAAAATTAAAATGACATTTATTTTAATTTAATTTGTTACAGCGGATACAAATCATGCAATAAATCAGCAGTCTGTCTACTTCCTGCTTTCATGGAAGCAGACATAGGGTTAACATCCTGTGTTTACAAATTAGCTGCTCTGCTGAGGCAGCCAGCTGAAACAACTGAGAGATCGAATTACAACTTGTGATTAGTCACAGATGAGGGGGAATTAGACAGGCTAAACATTTCCTTCTGTCCTGCTCAGGTCCACTTTAAGACTCTAAAAAGGACTGTGCCTAACCTTGGGAGTCTGATAATAACTATTCACCTGCTGAGGCTGCAAAATAAAGGTCCACGCTGAAGGACTTCCAAGAATCCCAATACAGACTGCCAGATATTCTGATCTCGATTGCGCCGTGGCATCTCTCAGCATTTTCCTGGAGATGAGTTCCTCTGCTAACTTTATGCGATTATTTTATAGAAAAAAAAAAGAATTAAAACTCCTGGCTAGTGCCTGCTGGGGAGACTTAGCTCTACACGGGAGATTCGCAGTAAGAGGGCAGCCTTAAAAACATTTCCAAAATTTGTGCTAAGATAGCACGAGTGCTGCAGGGGGAGGGCACTAAAGGCGACTATACTACCTATACTGGGGTAACTATACTAGGTATACTAAGGCAACTATACTTATTATTGATAAATAACATTAGTGTGTACCGTTTTTATTTTTTTTCCCCCTGTGCGCCATTATTATGCAGTACTAACGATAAATAGCGATAAGCGTATCTTTTTAATGCGGCGCCATTTATATGCATAGGCGCTGTGCGCCATTATTCATTGATCCGACTGGGGCAACTAAACTGCTTATACTGGGGCAACTAAACTCCCTCTACTGGGGCAACTAAACTCCCCGTACTGAGGCAACTAAACTCCCTGTACTGCGGCAACTAAACTCCCTGTACTGGGGCAACTAAACTCCCTATACTGGGGCAACTAAACCCCCTATACTGGGGCAACTAAACCCCCTATACTGGGGCAACTAAACTCCCTATACTGGGGCAGCTATAATATCTATACTGGGGCAGCTATACTGCCTATACTGGGGCAGCTATACTGCCTATACTGGGGCAACTAAACTCCCTATACTGGGGGAAACTCTACTGGCTACCTATACTTTACCTGGCTACCTATAACCCTCCCCCCGCCCCCCCCAAAAAAAAGTTTGGTCTAGATAGCGGTCCCCGGGCCGAAAAAGGCTGGGACCCCTGCGGTATATCATTATTATTATTATTATTATTTAGTATTTATATAGCGCCGACATATTACGCAGCGCTGTACAGTATATATATATATATATTGTCTTGTCACTAACTGTCCCTCAAAGGAGCTCACAATCTAATCCCTACTATTATCATATGTCTATGTTTGTATTATGTAGTGTAAGTACTGTAGTCTAGGGCCAATTTAGGGATGAGCCAATTAACTTATCTGTATGTTTTTGGGATGTGGGAGGAAACCGGAGTACCCGGAGGAAACCCACACAGACACGGGGAGAACATACAAACTCCTTGCAGATGGTGCCCTGGCTGGGATTCGAACCGGGGACCCAGCGCTGCAAGGCGAGAGCGCTAACCACTACGCCACCGTGCTGCCCATATCATCCACTATAATGCCCGGGACACTTGTCTTTCAGTTTTCTGTGTGTGTTTTCTTCACACCAGGGGCTTGATTCACAAAAGGGCCTTTACTATCACTGTAGTAACTGTATCCTCATGGAAAGTAATAGTTACTAAGGGCTCTTTTCCACTAGAGCGTTTGCGATGGCTGAATCGCAAAACCGCAAACCGCTAGTGATTTTTCAAATCGCTGCAGTTTGCTTTTAACATAGGAATCACGGTAGGTTATTTCCACTACCGCGATTCATTTTTTACCTGATCGCGATCGTGCGGTGGAACGATTATTGCCGCGATTTTACTATGCAGTGCATAGCATAGCAAAATCGCGATCGCAAACATCGGAAAATCGTCACGAAATTTTGTGCTTTTGCTGAATCGCAATCACTAGCGTTCAGCGCGAACGCTAGTGATTGCTAGTGGAAAAGGGCCCTAAGGCTTTTTTTGACATGCATACAAAAAAACATTTGATGTGAACCAGCCTATTGATTAACATGTGCTGTCAGAGCTAATGTGTTTTCACATACAGCAAAATATACACTGTGAATATACAAAAAAATATTATTCAAAAATCCTGAAACTGGGCTTTAAATAATACATTTATTTACACAGACCTTTATATAAAGCCTGAAAGAGGCGCTTCTGAGGAGCACTGTACTCACTGCTTCTATTTTCTGCACATTATAGTAGATAAAAAGCACCATTCTAATCATTATCATTGCTGTGCTATCTGTTGTCATTAGCTATGGTCACATGATGCTGCCTGAGCCAGCCTCTAGCAGTGGCAGTTATGGTCTCACACTGCTGCATGAGCCAGCCTCCAGCAGTGGCAGTTACAGTCTCAAGCTGCTCCATGAGCCACCTCAACTGTCACTCCAGGCCTAGCAGCATTTGATGCAGCAACATACCTGGTGTTCTCTCTGAACTGATCCCTGAATTTGGCTATATCTGACTTCTACAACATGTTTTTCCAACTGCTCTGCTACGTGTGGCTCTGCCTTGTGCCACCAGTCCTTGCCTGGCAGTTTTTCATCATTTGTGGCAGAATCTGGACTCTGGCTGGACACTGTAAGTATCAGCAGTACACACAATATGACACTATGTTTCCACATATCTCCACTAGATGTTCACATTATCAGCCATAGGGGGGTTCCAAGGGAGGAGATTTATTAGTAGTATTTAGCGTTTATATAATAAATGGCTATCCCTATCTATCAAGGGTCCATTTGTTTTTTAAATCTAGGCCTTTCCACAGTGGCGTAGCAATAGGAGATGCAAAGGTAGCGGCTGCACCAGGGCCCTTGGGCCAGAGGGTCCCCAGGGGATCCACTTTTAGCCACAGTGTTAGCTCTTTATTGGTCCTGTGACGGTAATAATCACTTCTATAGATGCTCTGAATAGTAGTAATCATCATCAGTAATCAAACTGTTCCCCATTCCCTTCTTGCACCTCTGACACTGTGCTTGTTCTTGGCAGGTTTAGGTGTGCCGTATCAATTGTTACGTATAGAGTGCTGGTGGGGCGGGGGGGGGGGGGGGGGCAATGGAAAACTTGCACTGGGGCCCACAACTCCTTAGCTACACCACTGGCTTTCCATGTTGCCACAGCAACATACTCCTGGTGATGTAAAATGTGTGTACAAGGGACTTTACCATTACTGTGGCAACTGCACTCTTATGTCAAGTAATAGATACTGAGGCATACATGCAAAAAGGGCGTCGGGGAAAAAGGGGGGGGGGGGGGTGTAAACGATAAGTGGTGACATATAAAAATATTGTGCTGTATTTCGTTTACAATAATGTTTTACAAATTAATAAAACATTTAAGAATGTGTATGAAATCACAAATTGTGAAAATATTAATTTTCCCTGTTTTAAAAGTAAAACTTATAATTACGTTTGTTAAAAAACGATAATATATGTATAATCATTATAATTGTATAATATTGTGTGTAATCTTCATTTATCGTTTCTTCATGCAATAAAATCGGAAAATATTGTTTATAGCCCTCCCTCTACCTATCCCTAACCCTTAGACCCCCCCTGGTGGTGCCCCCCTGGTGGTGCCTAACCCTAAGGCCCCCTGGTGGTGCCTCACCCTAAATCCCCCTGGTGGTGCCTAACCCTAAGACCCCCCTGGTGGTGCCTAACCCTAAATCCCCCCCTGGTGATGCCTAACCCTAAGACCCCCCCAGGGGGTGCCTAACCCTAAATATCCCCTGGTGGTGCCTAACCCTAAGAGCCCCCTGGTGGTGCCTAACCCTAAGACCTGCCTGGTGGTGCCTAACCCTAAAACCCCCCTGGTGGTGCCTAACCCTTAAACCCACTGGTGGTGCCTAACCCTAAATCCCCCCCTGGTGGTGCCTAACCCTAAGACCCCCCCAGGTGGTGCCTAACCCTAAATCTCCCCTGGTGGTGCCTAACCCTAAGACCCCCCTGGTGGTGCCTAACCCTAAGACCTGCCTGGTGGTGCCTAACCCTAATTCCCCCTGGTGGTGCCTAATCCTAAAACCCCCCTGGTGGTGCCTAACCCTAAAACCTCCCTTAGTGATCACTTTATTGTGTGGATAATAATGTTTTACAAATAGTGACTGTAAAAAATATATTACAATATATTTACTGATCACTTTATTATGTCTATAATAATGTTTTACAAACCGTAAGGGATAAAATTTTAAGTAACGTTTTAGTTAAATATGATAGATATGTTTAGCATTTTTATAAATGTTATTCATTACAGGCGCATTCTGTAAACGTAAATTATCATGAGCGCAGTTTTAAAACATTAATAATCTCCGGCGACCTTTTTTCCTATTCGGCGCCCATCAAATTATATTTAATATAGGAGTGAATGGCGACACCTTTTTTGACCACTACTTGCCACATGCGCCTATATATATATATATATATATATATATATATATATATACACAGTGGCTTGCAAATGTATTCGGCCCCCTTGAAGTTTTCCACATTCTCTCACATTACTGCCACATGGTTCAATTTTATTGGAATTCTACGTGAAAGACCAATACAAAGTGATGTACATGTGAGAAGTGGAACGAAAATCATACATGATTCCAAACATTTTTTTCCAAATCAAACCAAGTAATTATTCAGCCCCATGAGTCAATACTTTGTAGAACCACCTTTTGGTGCAGTTATAGCTGCCAGTCTTTTAGGGTATTTCTCTACCAGCTTTGCACATCTAGAGACTGAAATACTTGCCCATTCTTCTTTGCAAAACAGCTCCAGCTCAGTCAGATTAGATGGACAGCGTTTGTGAACAGCAGTTTTCAGATCTTGCCACAGATTCTCGATTGGATTTAGATCTGGACGTGGACTGGGCCATGGATATGTTTTGTTTTAAACCATTCCATTGTTGCCCTGGCTTTATGTTTAGAGTTGTTGTCCTGCTGGAACATGGACCTCCGCCCCAGTCTCAAGTCTTTTGCAGACTCCAAGAGGTTTTCTTCCAAGATTGCCCTGTATTTGGCTCCATACATCTTCCCATCAACTCTGACCAGCTTCCCTGTCCCTGCTGAAGAGAAGCACCCCCAGAGCATAATGCCGCCACCACCATATTTGACAGTTGGGATGGTGTGTTCTGAGTCATGTGCAGTGTTAGTTTTCTGCCACACATAGCAGTTTTGCATTTTGGCCAAAGTTCCATTTTGGGCTTTTCTGACCAGAGCACCTTCTTCCACATGTTTGCTGTGTCCCCCACATGGCTTGTGGCAAACTGCAAACAGGACTTCTTATGCTTTCTGTTAACAATGGCTTTCTTCTTGTCACTCTTCCATAAGAGCCAACTTTGTGCAGTGTACAACTAATAGTTGTCCTATCAACAGATTTCCCCACCTGAGCTGTAGATCTCTGCAGCTCGTCCAGAGTCACCATGGGCCTCTTGACTGTATTTCTGATCAGCGCTCTCCTTGTTCAGCCTGTGAGTTTAGGTGGATGGCCTTGTCTTGGAAGGTTTACAGTTGTGCCATACTCCTTCCATTTCTGAATGATCCCTTGAACAGTGCTCCGTGGGATGTTCAAGGCTTTGGAAATCTTGTTGTAGCCTATGCCTGCTTTAAATTTCACAATAACTTGATCCCTGACCTGTCTTGTGTGTTCTTTGGACTTCATGGTGTTGTTGCTCCCAATATTCTCTTAGACAACCTCTGAGGCGGTCACAGAGCAGCTGAATTTGTACTGACATTAGATTACACACAGGTGCACTCTATTTAGTCATTAGCACTCATCAGGCAATGTCTATGGGCATCTGACTGCACTCAGACCAAAGGGGGCTGAATAATTATGCACACGCCACTTTGCAGTTACTTGTTTCTAAAAAAAAATGTTTGGAATCATGTATGATTTCCGTTCCACTTCTCACGTGTACACCACTTTGTATTGGTCTTTCACGTGGAATTCCAATAAAATGTATCCATGTTTGTGGCAGTAATGGGACAAAATGTGGAAAACCTCCGAATACTTTTGCAAGCCGCTGTGTATATATATATATATATATATATATATATATATATATATATATATATATACACATTCACACACACACACAGTATATACATATTTACACAGTATATATGTAAAAACACATGCAGATCTGTTTTTTCTTCTTCTGCCCTGTGCGACTCTTCAGGGCCACTCAGGGCCGGCGCTACCATAGAGGCAAAGGGGGCAATTGCCCCCAGGGCCCCAGAGCTTGTAGGGACCCCAGTGGCTACAAGAGGAAAAACATTTCAAATCGTCCTTATAGTTTTTGAGAAAATCGATTTTAAAGTTTCAAAGGGAAAAAAAATACACATTTAAAAACCTGCCGACTTTAATGATTAATAGCAAATCCACCTTAAATGCTAGAAACCCCAATTTGCAGGATATGTTAAGGAGATCATTTGGGAATAAGAGGAAAAAACTATTTTTAAAAAAGACCTTATAGTTTTTGAGAAAAATTTTAAAGTTTTGAAGGAAAAAAGTATACTTTTAAATGTAGTAAATGTCACTTTTAGTAGCACACCTAACAGTAGTGTAATTTTACATGCATCAAAAGAAAGAGCAATACATGTCCTGACGGGGTTTCCAAGGGTCCATACGCAGCCGCAGCACTTTGGCCAGGGATCGCTATACAGCCGCAATATGGCTGTATGAAGATCCCTGGCATTTTTTCCTATTTTCCCAAATTTTTTTTATGTTTAGAGTGCGGGAATTTTTTTTTTAAATTATGTGGGGTCCCCCCTCCTGAAACTTTTTAACCCCTTGTCCCCCATGCAGGCTGGGGTAGCCAGAATGTGGAGCCCCGACCGATTGGGGCTTCACACCCTGACTATACCATCTGCAAAAAAGGACCCTTAATGCCGACTTTTGTTCGGGGGTATCTGTTGGGGGCCCCCCAGGTTTATTTTGCCCTGGGGCCCCATTGTTGCTTAAACCGGCCCTGGGGACACTTTACATTTTTGTCCTGCCCCGTGACATCACGCCGCTGCTCTGATTGGTCGCCGGGCCCCTGGAACAAGAGCGGGGCTATGGGGAGCCCGGCGGCCAGCGATGTACGCAGAAAGGCCGGGGAGAGCCGGGGGAGATGCTGGAGTCCCGCAGCGCAGCAGCAATCGTGCACGGGACTCCTAAATGGCAGAGAATTCCCTAGCCCGACCTAAGCTCGGACTTACCGCTCGCAGCTCATCTCTCCCAGCCCGAGCTCAGGTCGGCCTTACCACCAGGGAGGCCACTGAGGCTTTTCTATGTTGCCATAGCAACTGCATCCTCAGGGTAATGTACCATAGTAGTTTAGGCTGAGAGACACGGCCAAGCGTTTGCAATGTGTTTGTGTTTTGAAATCGATTTTGCTGCAGTATTTCAAAATCATGGTGATTTTGCGGCAAGTATCATTCAAGTCAATTGGAATGCGTTTTTCAAAATGCAAATGCATCAAAAACACTTGCAAAACACTTGGCAGTGTGTCTGTAGCAAACCTCCCAACTCTGTCAAATAAGAGGGAGGCATGCTTTTTAGGGCAAAACTAGCAAGAGACATGCCTTTATTATATCTCTCATCAAAAGTCCATAAGGAATTTACATTTTCTTGTGCTAAATGTGATGTTTTTTTTATTCTGCAGTGAGGCGTCTCTTCTCCAGACCACCCCTCATCATCACACCCAGCCCTGACGCCATCCTGCTGTACTCACAGCTCGTTGAAGTGCAGAGATCTCTGGTGAGTATTATTATTCCTCCCTATTGCAGCTAATTAACCTTAATTAGTGCCAATTAGGTAGAATATGTATTGTTTTCTGTGTTAATTCAAAATGTAATATATATTTCTCTTTCCAGCACCGTGAAAGAACCAGGAATGCCATGCCGACTGCCCTGGCTATCCAGAAGTCCTGGGATCAGAAGACAGGCAGGCGAGTGCACCCACTCTTCCGGTTGAGTGAACCTGCTCCTACACGTAAGAGATTAGTAAAGGGAACACCGTATTTCATCCACTATAATGCACGGGACACTTGGCTTTCAGTTTTCTGTGTGTGTTTTCTTCCCACCATGTGTGTTTGGATGCAGAAAAACGCACACATTTTTTTCACAGCCGCTAATGTAATAAAAAAGATGCACAGAATGTGCAGAATTATGCAGCAGGATGTCAGTTTCTTTCCTGCGCATAAGTAAAGGATAAAAAAGGGCGCATGCGGCAAGTGGACTAATTGGGTGCCGCAATAGGCGCAATGGGAAATATATCAGTATTTGCACGGCGGAGCAGAAATATGAACACCCAGTAAATAGCAGGTGATGCTACAGCACCCGCTATATATCGGGCACCGCAGGCTCCCAAATGCTGATATTTTTAGGTGTCTATGGTGGCGCCCGAGAACTTGCATTTTTTGGCTTTTTTTTTGCCACAAATGCATCGTATCTCGGCTAGTGGAAATGGGCACTTTGGTAGTTAATGTGTGTGGGTTTAGGCAGGTAGTGTGTGTGTGTGTGCTGCGGGGGGGGAGGGTTAAGGGTTAGGCATTAGGTAGGTAGATTGAGTGTGTGTGGGGGGTTAATAAGGATTAGGCATTCGGTAGGCAGTGTGCGCAGGGGAAGAGTTTAGGTGTAGGCATTAGGTAGGTTGTTTGTGCAGACGGGTGAAGGGTTAGAAGTGTGGTAGATAGTGTGTGCGGGGGGGGGGGGGAGTTTAGGTTTAGACATTAGGCAGGTACTGTATGTGTGTGTGGGGGGGGGGTCTAGGCATTAGGTAGGTAGTGTGTGCTGGGGGGAGGAGTTTAGGTTTAGACATTAGGCAGGTACTGTATGTGTGTGTGTGGGGGGGGGGGTCTAGGCATTAGGTAGGTAGTGTGTGCTGGGGGGGAGGAGTTTAGGTTTAGACATTAGGCAGGTACTGTATGTGTGGGGGGGGGGGGTCTAGGCATTAGGTAGGTAGTGTGTGCTGGGGGGGAGGAGTTTAGGTTTAGACATTAGGCAGGTACTGTATGTGTGGGGGGGGTCTAGGCATTAGGTAGGTAGTGTGTGCTGGGGGGAGGAGTTTCGGTTTAGACATTAGGCAGGTACTGTATGTGTGTGTGTGGGGGGGGGGGGTCTAGGCATTAGGTAGGTAGTGTGTGCTGGGGGGGAGGAGTTTAGGTTTAGACATTAGGCAAGTAGTGTATGTGGGGGAGGGGGTGTAGGCATTAGGTAGGTAGTGTGTGCTGGGGGGGATTTAGGTTTAGTAAGTTTTAGACGCTAGGCTGGTTAGGCATCAGAAAGACATTAATATTAGTCATAAGGAAGGGGCTAATGTTGGAAAGAGGTCAGTCCTAGATGTCAGGAAACAGGTTACACCTTATGATGGGAGTTTAGGGTCAGGTGTGAGAAATTAGGTCTCTCTGTAAGAGGATTAAGCAGATTGAGTTGAGCAATGGGGAAGGAGAGCCAAAACTGCACATGACAAATGTTTTACAAAGCTTATATAGTGGTGTATTGGTAACTGCAATATACATTTTTATCCCCACAGCTGAATCTAATTGGTGCTAGGATCATACCTACCCTAAAGTGATAAATAGGGATTTCTGTCACATTGTCTAGTATTTTGCCTCTGACAGACCAATACTAAAGTGAGCCATACACACATCAAATTTCCCTGTCATGGGAATCTATAGCACAATGTGACATTCAATCATAATTTTTATCCATTTTTACTTGAACAAATAGAGGTGGGGGAGGCGTGGCGGTAGATCAGCGGCAAATAGCATTGCACTGCATCAATCAGTCACAGCTGCATACCAATAGATTTAGATTTCATGCTGACTGCACTATACCATGCAGCTGCAACATTTAGTGAGACTTTTAGAGCAGCTTTGAGCAAAGTTGAGCATATTTTGTATGCAAAATATGAACTGTAATAACTAGGGGGGGGGGGGGGGGAGAGACAGATTTCCTTTACAAAACTAGAACTATTTCAATGTAATCTCAATTGATCTTTAGATCATTATTTTGTGTGAACAGTATGACTAATCAACATGTTTTCTCCCCCCCCTGACAGAGACTCCACGACCGTTTGGCGGCCCCTTCTCCCGGGCGGGCCTGTTCCTGGAGGACTGGTGACATGGAGGTGGTAAGTCTTTATTTTGTCTCATAATTCACAGTTCTGCCACTCCAGCACAGTATTCACAACATAAATAATATATGATCTCCATATAAGGTTGTAGATATACGTCCAGCGGATGAGTACAGCACACTGTACATATTTCACATAAGGAGTCTAGCGCTACACCTCACACATACAAGGTTCTAAAATATAGAGTCCAGCAATAAAAGTTGAAGCTGTCCCTTGTGGTCACACCTTTATACACTTAAAACAGAAGGTATGGCGCTACACAACCAAGTTCATGTGATTAAATTTGCATAAAGAGGCATCAACCGCTGAATCCGCATCTGAGGATCACAATATAATAACTTCTTATCTTCATCTATCCTCCACCATCACCCGGTGTGCAGACACTCACCAGAAAGACAGACCTCAATTAGGTCTATCAGCGCTTTGGGACACTTCGGGCCGTCCCCCACCACACCGATCTGCTGTATGTCACCACCGGAACTGATTCTCCTATACTTTCCCCTTCACATTAGATGCCGACTTCCATGCACTTGTTACCTCAAAACAAATGCCTCACATAGTGTAAAACCAGCGATGTTTATTTTTATATAAAAAAGATTGCACTTACAATTTTCCTTCTTTTAAAAAAGGACAGAGTTTGTTTGATACGGGCTCTCCCCCGTTTTGTTGGGCCCCGGCTGGCACTTGTAGTCCCTCTGCTGTGTACGATACGGTGTGCACTCCCGCTATCCCCACTGCTCAGGACGCCGCTCTGCCCACGTGGATCAGCTGTTTCTTCCGTATCAGTAACCCCGCCTTACATGTTTCGTCATAATGACTCATCAGAGGCTCTGATGAGTCATTATGACGAAACATGTAAGGTGGGGTTACTGATGCGGAAGAAACAGCTGATCCACGTGGGCAGAGCGGCGTCCTGAGCAGTGGGGATAGCGGGAGTGCACACCGTATCGTACACAGCAGAGGGACTACAAGTGCCAGCCGGGGCCCAACAAAACGGGGGAGAGCCCGTATCAAACAAACTCTGTGCTTTTTTAAAAGAAGGAAAATTGTAAGTGCAATCTTTTTTATATAAAAATAAACATCGCTGGTTTTACACTATGTGAGGCATTTGTTTTGAGGTAACAAGTGCATGGAAGTCGGCATCTAATGTGAAGGGGAAAGTATAGGAGAATCAGTTCCGGTGGTGACATACAGCAGATCGGTGTGGTGGGGGATGGCCCGAAGTGTCCCAAAGCGCTGATAGACCTAATTGAGGTCTGTCTTTCTGGTGAGTGTCTGCACACCGGGTGATGGTGGAGGATAGATGAAGATAAGAAGTTATTATATTGTGATCCTCAGATGCGGATTCAGCGGTTGATGCCTCTTTATGCAAATTTAATCACATGAACTTGGTTGTGTAGCGCCATACCTTCTGTTTTAAGTGTATAACACTGTACATATTGCTTAATGGGATCCTAACTACAATAACCAGGAAAGACCTCCCTGGAGTTTGATTCCCCCCCCCCCCCCCCCTTCACTGAGATCAGCAGTAGGGATGGTCAGTTTGACCATTCATAATAGTATGCATAATATGCAACTGAATGTTGAAATATTTATTTATCTCGTTGTTGGACTAAACTAACACGTTGTCTTTCTGATCTCTTTCAGTGATTGTGGCTTGCCAGCTTGCAAGACCATGTGTGACCTACTTGGCTCCCCAGGAGAGGCAACCTGTGTCCACCCCACACATATACACAGTCAAAAACTGATTCTACTGGCAGGTAGGTATGGGCAGATAGGTATGTAGGCAGGTAGTTATGGGCAGATTGTAGTGACAGTCAGGTATTGATCATTAAATCCTAGTAAGGGGCAAATGTTAGATTCTAGTGGCTGGCAAGTAGTGATAGGTAAAATATAGTGATCAACAGATAGTGATAGGTAGATTGTAGTGGGCAGCAGATAGTGATAGGTAGATTGTAATGGGCAGCAGGTAGTGACTGGTAGATTGTAGTGGGCAGCAGATAGTGATAGGTAGATTGTAATGGGCAGCAGGTAGTGACTGGTAGATTGCAGTCCAGAATAGAAAAAGACTGGGTCTTGACCTGGATTTTAGGCCGATTGGCCAATTTTATTATGCAGAAACCACAGTGCAAAAGCACAACGTTTCGACTTAGTGGTCTTTATCAAGTGTTTACTTATCAAGCACTTGATAAAGACCACTAGGTCGAAACGTTGTGCTTTTGCACTGTGGTTTCTGCATAATAAAATTGGCCAATCGGCCTAAAATCCAGGTCGAGACCCAGTCTTTTTCTATTCTGGACTGTTGTTATACCCTTGGTGAATACGGGTGTGGACTGGTTGACTCCCTGGTGCTGAACAAAAATTGTGGTTGCAGCATCAAGGTTTTATCTATACCTTGGTAGATTGCAGTGGCCAGCAGGTAGTGATGGATACATTTTAGTGACCAGCAGATATTGACAGGTAGATTGTAGTGGCCAGCAAGCAGTCATAGGGGGAGTATAGTGGCCAGCAAGTAGTCATAGGTAAATTGTAGTGGCCAGCAGGTAGTAATAAGTGGATTATAGTGGCCAGCAGGTAGTGACAGGTAGATTGTACTGACCAGCAGGTACTGATAGGTAAACTACAGTGGCCAGCAGGTAGTGACAGGTATATTGTAGTGGCCAGCAGGTAGTGACAGGTAGATTGTACTGGAGAGCAGGTACTGATAGGTAGATTGTAGTGGTGGTCAGCAGGCAGTATTAGGTAGATTGTAGTGGCCAGCAGATAGTGATAGGTAGATTGTAGTGGTCAGCAAGTAGTGGCAGGCAGATTGCACTGACCAGCAGGTAGTGACAGGTAGATTGTACTGGACAGCAGGTAGTGACAGGTAGATTGTAGTGGCCAGCAGGTAGTGACAGGTAGATTGTAGTGGCCAGCAGGTAGTGACAGGTAGATTGTAGTGGCCAGCAGGTAGTAATAGGTGGACTGTAGTGGCCAGCAGGTAATGATAGGTAGATTGTAGTGGCCAGCATGTAGTATTAGGTGGATTATAGTGGTCAGCAGGTAGTAATAGGTGGATTGTAGTGGCCTGTAGGGGGTTACAGGTAGATTGTACTGACCAGAAGGTAGTAATAGTTGGATTGTAGTGGCCAGCAGGTAATGATGGGTGGATTATAATGGCCAGTAGGTAGTGATAGGTAGAGTGTAGTGGCCAGCAGGGGGTTACAGCTCTTTCCCATGTGGTCAGTGGGGGGATGTGCAGGACTCTCTGGGTGAAGAGCCTATTCCACCAATGGGGTTGCAGCAGCAGCAGCATGGCGAGCCCTTGGTAACCATCAGAATGCTATGTGGCTAGTGCGAGGGCCAGAAACATCCTGAGAGCTCTCGCAACTTTATTTCCATCAAGGCCACTTCAAACACTGAATATTTACTTTATTATCGGACATGACACATAGTGGATCTCCTTGTTGAGGTGATGTAACCGGTGCATGAGGACGTAGGGGCGCTTCCTGGATTAGGGCAGATGGCAGAACATCCGCTCTTATCGAGTGCACTTGGGTCTCCCTCCATGGATTTCCATATTACCGGATTTGACTTTCTTTCACCGCATGGTCATGGGAGGCTTTTTAGCCCCGTGGCAGACGTATTGTGGGGCTCAGACCCCTCTTGTATAGATCAGAGCTATACGCTCTGGTCAGACACATTGTGGGGCTCAGACCCCTCTTGTATAGATCAGACCTAGACTCTCTGGTCAGACACATAGTGGATCTCCTAGTTGAGGTGATGTAACCGGTGCATGAAGACATAGGGGCGCTTCCTGGATTAGGGCAGATGGCAGAACATCCGCTCATATCGAGTGCACCTGGGTCTCCCTCCATGGATTTCCATATTACCGGATTTGACATTCTTTTACCGCATGGCCACAGGAGGCTTTTTAGCCCCGTGGCAGACACTTTATGGGGCTCAGACCCCTCTTGTCTAGATCAGACCAAGACGCTCTGATCATACACATATGTGTATCCAGACTCCTACCAGTATAGGTAGCCTTATATTCCACCAGTTAAGGAGCCTTATACCCCCCCCCCCCCCCCCCAGTATAGTTGGGCAAAAACAACCCTAGCGTAGGTAGGTCTGAGTCTCCTCCGATATGTAGGAGTCCACTCCTATGTATAAGTAACAAGAGACTCCATTAAAAATAGCGAGAGGTAAGTACAGGCAGCCATAGTCTCCCTTGTATAGGTAGTCAGATCCCCTCCCCCTCCCTTTCCCTGTATAGTTAGCCAGAGTCCCCCCGAAGTATAAGTAGCTGTATTCCCCCCCCCCCCCCCCAGTAAAAGTAACATTATGTGCCTCCTACCCTCAGTATAAGTAGCCAAATTCCCACCAATAAAGGTAGCATTCTGCCACTTATGTTTCCCCGGAGTCCCCCCTAGGTAACCAAATCCCCCACAGCAAAGGTAGCCAAATTCCCCCCTTGTATAGGTAGGCTGATCCTTCCCCCCTCCTTGTATATGTAGCCAGAATCCCCCCACCATCTGTGGATGTCCCTGCAAGAGGTGACAGAAGATTCCCAACCAGATAGAAGAGAAGACAGAAGATGCCCAGCAGAGACAGCGTGGAAGCATGATCTGGGGAGATACCTGGGATCCAGGGTAAAAGCCGACTGCCACATAGGAGTCGAGAAGGAATTTTTTCCCCTCCGAGGCACAAATCAGACCTAACTTGCCTCTGGGGGTTTTTCGCCTTCTTCTGGATCCCGGGGTGAGATGACCCCATGACAATTGTAAATACAATTTTACCTGTATTCAGGCAGTATAAAATAAAATTAGAACGAATTGGCCTAAATGTTTGTGTCTTCATTGAAGTCAACTATGTGTAAATCCTCCTCTTGTGGTGCGTCTAGGAATAAATTGTGTGCCGTGTGTGTCTCCTCTGGGGATACCTGCCTGTGTGGTTAGAGTGTGTTAAAAGCCTCAACAAATTTGAAACTTAGGTAACCAGAAATGATCATCAAAAATCATTTTGGATGCCTATTCCAAGTGTGTACAGGTGTACATCAAACTTTTATCTGAGACTTATCACTAATAATGATTTTGGTCACCACACACTGTGTCTGCACTTTGTGGACCTCTCATCAAACCCCCAGTAGTGAAGCTCCCCATGACTGCACTGCATGGTGGGTATTGATGTACTGTTTGTATAGAGTAGATTGTTGGGAAAACCCAGCAGAGAGCCTTCCTTGGGGGATTTACAGGTACTGTGGGTCTGGTAGTCATTGCAAAAGGGAAACGCAAGCCAATTTTTTCATTTTAGATTCATAGTCATTGGTGTAGTTTAGACCTGGTGTCAGACTATTGTTGCCACCTTAGTTCAGTTTCCCCAGTAACAGCCATCAAGAATCGGAAGTGAAAAGAACTCTTTACCAGTCGTGACACAGATACAATAAAATACCAGCGTGGGGGAAAGTAAAACAATTTTAAGAAAATCCTGACTGCAGGTCTAGCCCTGAGGCCGGATTCACACTGTAAGAGCTTTTGTGAGCGCTTGCGTTTGATTAGCACTTGCAGAGCGATTTTTTAAAAAATCGCTCATTCACTTTCATTAAAATCACGGTAAAAAATAAAATCGACGCAATTGCTGCAATCACATATATTTGAAATACGCAAGTCATCGTGTCGATTTGTACGCGATTTTAACACGATTTTAATGAAAGTGAATGTGAGTGATTTTTTTTCATTAGCGAGCGCTAATCAAACGCAAGCACTCACAAAAGCACTTATAGTGTGGATCCTGCCTTACAAATTATATCCACAACTTAAATTAACACACATCTGAACATAGAGGGATATGGAGGCTGCCATATTTATTTTCTTTGAAGCAATACCCATTGCCTAGCAGCCGTGCTGACATGCTTATTTCAGGTGTGTGATTAAGACACTGCTGCAGGCAGCCAAAGAGATCAGCTGGACTGCCAGGAAACTGGTATTATTAAAAGGGAAGTAATTATGGTTGCCTCCAGTTCAGGGGTACTTTAGACATTATGGCTGGTCTTACACTTTTAAAGAGAACCGGAGGTGGGTTCTAAGAAGGCTATCAGCACACAGATGCTGGGTCTGCATATACTGCCCAGCCTCTGTTGCTATACTGCTCCTCTCTGCCCCCCCCCCCCCCGCGCTCTGCTTGCCCCCCATAAGTCGCCGAGCTGTCGACACACAGCGTGACGCAGCCAGCTGTTTACCTCTGCATCTGTCAGTCTGTGCCGCTTCCTCGCCTCCTCCATTGCTCCGGTCCCCGCCCGCATCCCTTACCTCCTCGCTGATTGGGTTCTCTTTAAATAAAAAAGCTATGGCAAGCAACCTGAGAGGCTAAACACTGTCCCACATAGAAAGATTACAAATTCCTTTACTAAAAGCAAATAATTATCCCTCCATCAGCAGCACTGAGCTCACACACCACATCAGTCTATTGGTGGGGATCAATTACTCAAATCAGTCCAAAATTACAGGTCTCTGTGGGAGTCAAGTGTAAAAATAGGCGTGGTCATGACCAGATGAGGGCGGGGCTAACTGTAATTTAAAATGAACCCAGGGTGAGAGTGATATGGTGGCTGCCATATTTATTTCCTTTTAAACAATACTAGTTGCCTGGCAGCCCTGCTGATCTATTTGGCTGCAGTAGTGAACTGAATTACACCAGAAACAAGCATGCAGCTAATCTTGTCAGTTCTGACAATATTCTGTATACAGGGAAAAAGAGATGATGAGGATATCCTTTCAGGTGTGCCACAACACCTACATAGGCCATTCCTCTCCAGCTCCTGCCTTGTGCGGTTCCTGTGTCTGAAAATTGGATGAGTGGTTAATCCTGGCTTGATGTTGTCCAGATGTTTATTAAGAACATGTGTTAACTATACAGATTTGTCTCTATTTTTGGAGGCCTGATGAAGGGTCTATCCCGAAACAAGTCGACGTTGTCGCCTCAATTTGCACAACTGCACTAATCTTGATGTTAACAACTGATGCATTTTTGCCATTCTCTGCTATGGAAAATGTTCCCTGATGGATACTTTTTATACATATTTTTGCACAAGTGTTGTCTTCAATAAAAATCTTTTGTATTTTTGCATATAAACTCTTCAAGTTTCTTCAGTCTTTTGCTACATATATCCTTTTTACTAGTATAAAGTTCTGGCAATATTGTCAGAAACCCCCGACCTGCTGCATGCTTGTTCAGGGTCTATGGTTGAAAGAATTAGAGGCAGAGGACCAACACGGCAGCCAGGCAGCTGGTATTGCTGAAAAGGAGATAAATATGGCAGCCTCAATCTTATTATCACCTCGGGTTCCCTTTAAAAGTGCAACGCAAAGACAGAGGGCCCAAGTTTTGGTGACCCTTTCCCCAGAAAATTCACATAATTGTGCAGGTTTTCTCAAGAAAATACACGTAATGTGAGCAGATTTGAACAAAACATACGTTCAATAACCCCAATATGCACAACCGTTATCAAATATGACCCCAATATGCACAATCGTTATCAGATATGACATATGCACAATCGTTATCAGATATGACATATGCACAATCGTTATCAGATATGACTCCAATATGCACAATCGTTATCAGATATGACCCCAATATGCACAATCGTTATCAGATATGACCCCAATATGCACAATTTTTATCAGATATGACCCCAATATGCACAATCGTTATCAGATATGACCCCAATATGCACAATCGTTATCAGATATGACTCCAATATGCACAATCGTTATCAGACATGACATATGCACAATCGTTATCAGATATGATATATGCACAATCGTTATCAGATATGACTCCAATATGCACAATCGTTATCAGATATGACCCCAATATGCACAATCGTTATCAGATATGACCCCAATATGCACAATTTTTATCAGATATGACCCCAATATGCACAATCGTTATCAGATATGACCCCAATATGTACAATCCTCAGCAGATCTGACCACAATATGCCCAATGCACAGCAGATCTGACCCCAATATACACAATGCTCAGCAGTTCTGACCCCAATATGCACAATGCTCAGCAGATCTGACCCCAATATGCACAATGCTCAGCAGTTCTGACCCCAATATGCACAATGCTCAGCAGTTCTGACCCCAATATGCACAATGCTCAGCAGATCTGACCCCAATATGCACAATGCTCAGCAGTTCTGACCCCAATATGCACAATGCTCAGCAGATCTGACCCCAATATGCACAATGCTCAGCAGTTCTGACCCCAATATGCACAATGCTCAGCAGTTCTGACCCCAATATGCACAATGCTCAGCAGATCTGACCCCAATATGCACAATGCTCAGCAGATCTGACCCCAATATGCACAATGCTCAGCAGTTCTGACCCCAATATGCACAATGCTCAGCACAGGCAGGCAGCCCTCATATCTCTATGGTGTGGGTAACACAGGCAGGAAGCCTCTATCACTATGGTGTGGGTAACACAGGCAGCCCTCACTGGATCTGCTGGTAACAGAGGCAGCCCCTATCACTATGGTGTGGATAACACGGGCAGGCAGGCAGCCCTCCCTGGATCTGCTGGTGACAGGCAGGCAGCCCCCATATCTCTATAGTGTGGGTAACACAGGCAGGCAGCCCTCGCTGGATCTGCTGGTGACATGCAGGCAGCCCCAATCACTATGGTGTGTGCAACACAGGCAGCCAGCTTTCCCTGGATCTGCTGGTGCCAGGCAGCAGCTCTGCACAGACATCCTCTTACCAGGTTGAGCACGGTCTCCACAATGTCCCTGTTGCTGACTTCCCCGACCTGGATGAGGCCGATGAGGCCGATGAGGATGGCGAATTTCATCCTCAAGTTGCGGATGGGGACAGACGGGTTGATGACCCCTCTGGGCAGCACCATGGAGGAGCCCGAAGCCCGGGGGGCGTCCGCCAGCGGCTTGTCACTGGCCATCAAGCTGTATGGCTACGGGCCAACTTTCAAAGCACTGCAGGCCACTTGTAATGTTAATTAAAAAAAACAACCGCAGGCCAAGTTTTCTGGCGCTGCGGGCAGTGGCGGCGCCAGGGGGGTGCTTGGGGGTGCTCAAGCACCCCCTAAATTTGTCCAAGCACCCACAAAGCACCCCCTGGCGTGAACTGACTTCAGGCGTCTAAGAGACGCCGAGTCAGTTCACAGCGGCTGCCCGAAGCAGCAGAGCAGGGCTACGGTAAGATGGCCGCCCGAAGCCCTGCTCTGCAGACTTGGAGTCTGCAGTGCAGGGCTTCGGGCGGCCATTTTCCCGAAGCTCTGTGAGCGCAGGAGGAGGAGGGCAGCCCGCCCTCTTACCGTAGCCCTGCTCTGCTGCTTCGGGCATCTGCTGTGAACTGACTCGGCGTCTCTTAGACGCCTGAAGTCAGTTCACGCCAGGGGGTGCTTTGTGGGTGCTTGGACAAATTTAGGGGGTGCTTGAGCACCCCCAAGCACCCCCCTGGCACCGCCACTGCCCGCAGCGCCAGAAAACTTGGCCTGCGGTTGTTTTTTTTAATTAACATTACAAGTGGCCTGCAGTGCTTTGAAAGTTGGCCCGTAGCCATACTAGCGGGCCCGCACTGCTTCGCCAAAAGTTTACCCTGTCCTAAGTCCTTTGACAGGTGTCCCTCAGAATAAATCACTTCCCCTGATTATTAAAAACAATGGTGCATGAGCCACCCTGGGGCCCCGGGAACTCTCACTGCCCGGGGCCCCAGAACCAGCATCTAACACCATATGTGAGCGCAACCAAAACCTTGGAGCTGCCACCTCCAAGGCCTGTCTCCTACTGCTCTAAAACTTACCAAACACACAATTGGAGAAACTCACTCCCAAACAGTTCTCTGCTGCTTTATAAAGCCTGCAGGCTGCTTATAAGCCAATGAGAAGTGCACACATAATACACCTAGCTTGCAGTGATAATCAAGCAGAAGCTGAGCAAGTCAGCCAATTAGTTGGAGAGGGCTTCAGTTGCATATAGACAATGGCTATATGACCAGCAGGGGGCACCAGCGTGCAGGATATTCCCTCTCATCTGCCCCCCTCCTAACTAAACTGCATGGGATACTACAATAATTAAAAACAATGGTGCATGAGCCAGCCTGGGGCCCCGGGAACTCTCACTGCCCGGGGCCCCAGAACCAGCATCTAACACCATATGTGAGCGCAGCCAAAACCTTGGAGCTGCCACCTCCAGGCTGGCTCGTGCACCATTGTTTTTAATTATTGTAGTACCCCGTGCCCCCTGCTGGTCATATAGCCATTGTCTATATGCAACTGAAGCCCTCTCCAACTAATTGGCTGACTTGCTCAGCTTCTGCTTGATTATCACTGCAAGCTAGGTGTATTATGTGTGCACTTCTCATTGGCTTATAAGCAGCCTGCAGGCTTTATAAAGCAGCAGAGAACTGTTTGGGAGTGAGTTTCTCCAATTGTGTGTTTGGTAAGTTTTAGAGCAGTAGGAGACAGGCCTTGGAGGTGGCAGCTCCAAGGTTTTGGCTGCGCTCACATATGGTGTTAGATGCTGGTTCTGGGGCCCCGGGCAGTGAGAGTTCCCGGGGCCCCAGGCTGGCTCATGCACCATTGTTTTTAATTATTGTAGTATCCCATGCAGTTTAGTTAGGAGGGGGGCAGATGAGAGGGAATATCCTGCACGCTGGTGCCCCCTGCTGGTCATATAGCCATTGTCTATATGCAACTGAAGCCCTCTCCAACTAATTGGCTGACTTGCTCAGCTTCTGCTTGATTATCACTGCAAGCTAGGTGTATTATGTGTGCACTTCTCATTGGCTTATAAGCAGCCTGCAGGCTTTATAAAGCAGCAGAGAACTGTTTGGGAGTGAGTTTCTCCAATTGTGTGTTTGGTAAGTTTTAGAGCAGTAGGAGACAGGCCTTGGAGGTGGCAGCTCCAAGGTTTTGGCTGCGCTC
Organism: Hyperolius riggenbachi; assembly: GCF_040937935.1. NCBI lineage: Eukaryota > Metazoa > Chordata > Amphibia > Anura > Hyperoliidae > Hyperolius > Hyperolius riggenbachi. The sequence goes on from NC_090655.1 coordinate 110,955,012, forward strand.
ACATATGGTGTTAGATGCTGGTTCTGGGGCCCCGGGCAGTGAGAGTTCCCGGGGCCCCAGGCTGGCTCATGCACCATTGTTTTTAATTATTGTAGTATCCCATGCAGTTTAGTTAGGAGGGGGGCAGATGAGAGGGAATATCCTGCACGCTGGTGCCCCCTGCTGGTCATATAGCCATTGTCTATATGCAACTGAAGCCCTCTCCAACTAATTGGCTGACTTGCTCAGCTTCTGCTTGATTATCACTGCAAGCTAGGTGTATTATGTGTGCACTTCTCATTGGCTTATAAGCAGCCTGCAGGCTTTATAAAGCAGCAGAGAACTGTTTGGGAGTGAGTTTCTCCAATTGTGTGTTTGGTAAGTTTTAGAGCAGTAGGAGACAGGCCTTGGAGGTGGCAGCTCCAAGGTTTTGGCTGCGCTCACATATGGTGTTAGATGCTGGTTCTGGGGCCCCGGGCAGTGAGAGTTCCCGGGGCCCCAGGCTGGCTCATGCACCATTGTTTTTAATTATTGTAGTATCCCATGCAGTTTAGTTAGGAGGGGGGCAGATGAGAGGGAATATCCTGCACGCTGGTGCCCCCTGCTGGTCATATAGCCATTGTCTATATGCAACTGAAGCCCTCTCCAACTAATTGGCTGACTTGCTCAGCTTCTGCTTGATTATCACTGCAAGCTAGGTGTATTATGTGTGCACTTCTCATTGGCTTATAAGCAGCCTGCAGGCTTTATAAAGCAGCAGAGAACTGTTTGGGAGTGAGTTTCTCCAATTGTGTGTTTGGTAAGTTCCCCTGATTATTATTCTATCTTGTGTGCACCACAGCTACACAGGCAGAGCGGGCACACAGTGATAAGGATCAAAGCCTTCTTTCCCCCGCCCTCCAATCAGCGGCATTCTTTTTGCTGCCGGTACCTCCCTCCAGCCAATGAGAGAGAGGCAGCCAGCTGATGGAGCCTGCCCCCACTAACTCCGTGCAGATAACCAGACCAAGAAGTAGCAGCTATGGGAGAGAGAGAGCTGCATGCTCTGCTCAGGACAGCATCTTCTCCCCCAGCCAGGTATAAAATCATTGTGTTTCAGGGAGAGAGGTGTGATGTGCTCCAGGGCTATATGACCTCTGCAGCCAGGAGCAGATGACACAGAATTTCTTACGGTGCTGTGTAAGTGACATATTGCAGAGTCCTGACAGGCATGGCAGGGCTGCACGTCACACACAAACTGCTGGCTGCTAATTATATGGACATCAAACCAAAATGAAAGGAAACCTGTAATGTAGCAAGGAAAGGGACCGCTTCAACCATCGCCATTCAAACCATGGGAGCAGGAATCTTGAATCTCCAGGAACTTGAACAAAAAGAAAAAATTCCGCTGCACCAGGGCTGGGTAAAAACCGTTTCTTCAACTTTATTGATACATCAGTGAGCACAGAAAAGGCTGACGCGTATCGGAGCTCTGGAAGGCTCCGGAAGGCTATGATTACCCAGCCCTGGTGCAGCGGAATTTTTTCTTTCGGAAACCTGTAATGTTTAAAAAAAAAGTGTTTCACTTAACTGGGGCTTCTGCCAGCCTCCCTGCAGCCGCCCTGTCCCCATCTCTGAATGAGCCTCCAGTCCCCCGCCACAGTTAACTTTCATTTTTGCAAGTCAGCCACTGCTCCTGTACGACCTTGGCCATGCCCTCCTTGTTCATGCTACCGTCGCCGGGAGAGTCCTGCACAGTACGGGAAAACCTCTTACTGCGCCTGCGCAGGACGCTTCCAGCGAGGGGAACGTGGATGTGCATGGCCAGGCCAAACAGGCGCAGTGGCCATCGACTTGCGATAACGAAACTGAGCCACAGCATGGTACTAGATGATAGTTCCAGTACGGTGCAGACACAGGGCGGCTGCAGGGGGCTGGCAGAAACCCCAGGTAAGTGAAACACATTGTTTTAAGTCATTACAGGTTTCCTTTAATACTCATACTGTGCAAATAAGTGTAATAATACAATCTGGTGTTGCACACCAAACTTTTCTTTTATTTATTGTGAGATGCCTGTACTGTATTTTCTTTATACAATTTACTGAAAAACAAATATGACTGATTTCATTGTACACGAATGAGTTCCACAAATTATGAGTTCTATAAAGGCGATCCATACATTAGAACAATTATAATTGTTTCTCAGTAAATAATATAAAGACACCTCGCAATAAAACATACGTTTTGCATACAACATCAGACTACACCACCAAGGCAAGTGTTGGACATCTTCTGTAGTACTTTAGTGCGTCCATACCCATGTCACTGACTGTCCTCAGAGGAGCTCACAATCTAATAATCCTACCATAGTCCTAGTCTAATGTCCTACCATATTATTATTATGTATTTATATAGCACTGACATCTTTTGCAGCATTTAAATGTGTGGGGGGGCCTGGGTCCACATAATTGTGTAATACCGTGATACCCTCATACCGTGGTATTTTTGGAGACGGTTATCATAGTGTGAATATTCATACTGTTGCAGCGCTAGTGCAGACTGAAGAACCACCGCCACGCTGGAGATTGATGATGCAATCTCTGTAACCAGGAGGAGGTGAGGAAGCGAAAGGGGGGCGCTGGCTGGCTCTCTATAGTGAGCACCTATGCCTGCTATTACCTATACTGGGGCCCCTGCTATGCCTGGTTGCCTAAACTGGGGCACTTGCTATGCCTGGCTACCTAAACTGGGGCACCTGCTATGCCTGGCTACCTAAACTGGGGCCCCTGCTATGCCTGGTTGCCTAAACTGGGGCACTTGCTATGCCTGGCTACCTAAACTGGGGCACCTGCTATGCCTGGTTACCTAAACTGGGGAACCTGCTATGCCTGGCTACCTAAACTGGGGCACCTGCTATGCCTGGTTACCTTACCTGGTGCACCTGCTATGCCTGGCTACCTAAACTGGGGCACCTGCTATGCCTGGCTATCTAAACTGGGGCACCTGCTATGCCTGGCTACCTAAACTGGGGCACCTGCTATGCCTGGCTACCTAAACTGGGGCACCTGCTATGCCTGGCTGCCTAAGCTGGGGCACCTGCTATGCCTAGATACCTAAACTGGGGCACCTGCTATGCGTACGTCAAAAAAGGGCATCGGGGAAAAAGGGCGCGGGGTGTAAACGATAAGCACTAAAAGCGTTTATAAAAATATTGTGCTGTATTTCGTTTAAAAATAATGTTTTACAAATTTATAAATCATTAAATAATGTGTATGAAATCGGCAATTGTGAAAACGTTAATCTTCCCTGTTTCAAAAGTAAAACTTATAATTATGTTTCTTAAAAAAAACGATAATATATATGTTTAATCGTTGTAATTATATATTATTGTGAATAACCTTCATTTGTTGTTTCTTCTTATAATAAAATCTGAAAATATTGTTTATAACGATGATATAAATATAACTACATTCATAATAAGTGTTGTAAAACATTAGTAAGTATTACTAAAATTTTACTAAAACTATACCTAACCCTACTCTCACACAGAACCCTCCCTGTACCTACCCCTAACCCCTAGACCCCCCTGGTGGTGCCTAAACCTAAGTCCCCCCTGGTGGTGCCTAAACCTAAGACCCCCCTGGTGGTGCCTTAACCTAAGTCCCCCCTGGTGGTGCCTAAACCTAAGACCCCCCTGGTGGTGCCTAAACCTAAGACCCCCCCCTGGTGGTGCCGAAACCTAAGACCCCCCTGGTGGTGCCTAAACCTAAGACCCCCCTGGTGGCAGGGGCGTATCTGGGTAATATAGAGCCTATGGCAAACACTCAAATTGCGTCCCCCTCCATCAGAGCCCCCCTCCCATCTGAAAACAGCATCCTTTCTAGTATACATGTGTTATGGTTGCCTGTTTTTAGGCTCGGGATATTGCTGAAGTTACTTTTTTGGAAATATCTCTTCTTATTCCATCTCTGTCCTCTTTAATAACACTTAGCCAAGTGCACCCTACATATATAAATTAAGTAGCCATGTTCCCCAGATAACAGAATTAATATGATCTGAAATCTGAGTCACAGGGGCAGGAATGGCGCCCACTGTGCTGTGGCACCCATGGCAGAAGCCATGCCTGCACCCCTCTAGATACACCTCTGCCTGGTGGTGCCTAAACCTAAAACTCCCCTGGTGATGCCTAAACCTAAAACTCCCCTGGTGGTGCCTAAACCTAAAACTCCCCTGGTGGTGCCTAAACCTAAAACTCCCCTGGTGGTGCCTAAACCTAAAACTCCCCTGGTGGTGCCTAAACCTAAAACTCCCCTGGTGGTGCCTAACCCTAAAACTCCCCTGGTGGTGCCTAACCCTAAAACCCCCCTTAGTAATCGCTTTATTGTGTGGAGAATAATGTTTTACAAACAGTAAAGGATAAAATATATTACCATTTACGTTACGTACTGATCGCTTTATTTTGTGAATAATAATGTTGTACAAACAGCAAGGGATAACATTTTTAAATAACGTTTTAGTTAAATAGGATAAATATGTTTAGTATTTTTATAAACATTATTCGTCAAGGGTGCATTTTCTAAACGTAAATCATCACAACAGTTAAAAAACATTAAAGATCTCTGGGTGCCGCTTGTAAAGCGTTATTATTCTCCAGCGCCCTTTTTTCCTGTTCGGTGCCCTTTACACGATATTTATAATGGGAGTAATGGCGGCGCCCATTTTGTCCACTAGCTGCCTGCGCCCTTTTTTCCCTGTTTCCACCGCTATACCTAGATACCTAAACTGGGGCAACTGCTACGCCTGGCCATCTAAACTGGGGCACCTGCTATGCCTGGCTACCTAAACTGGGGCACCCGCTATGCCTGGCTACCTAAACTGGGGCACCTGCTATGCCTGGCTACCTAAACTGGGGCACTTGCTATGCCTGACTACCTAAACTGGGGCACCTGCTATGCCTGGCTACCTAAACTGGGGTACCTGCTATGCCTGGCTACCTAAACTGGGGCACCTGCTATGCCTGGTTACCTAAACGGGGGCACCTGCTATGCCTGGCCACCTAAACTGGGGCACCTGCTATGCCTGGCTACCTAAACTGGGGCACCTGCTATGCCTGGCTACCTAAACTGGGGCACTTGCTATGCCTGGCTACCTAAACTGGGGCACTTGCTATGCCTGGCTACCTAAACTGGGGCACCTGCTATGCCTGGCTACATATATTGGGGCACCAACTATGCCTGGCTACCTAAACTAGGGAACCTGCTATGCCTGGCTACCTAAACTAGGGAACCTGCTATGCCTGGCTACCTAAACTAGGGAACCTGCTATGCCTGGCTACCTGTACTGGGGGCACCTATATCTAGCTACCTATTCTGGGGCTCCTATGCCTGGCTACCTGTACTGGGGGCACCTATGCCTAGCTATCTATACTGGAGGCACCTATTCTTGGCTTCCTATACTGGGAGCAACTATATCTGGCTTCCTATACAGGGGTTACCCATACTTGGCTATCTCCCTGTACTGAGGCTTTTTTTTTTTTTTGCTCCGTGGCTATAACGTGCGGTGCAAATTGTGGGGTTTTGTGCGATCATTCCAAATTTGGGGAGGGGGGCGGGGGGATAAATATACTTGCCGGCCCTCGGCCTGGTCTACATTTTACGTTTCGGCCCTCCGTCTATTTGAGTTTGACACTCCTGTTTTAGATGGTGGCAAAAAAAGAATCATGTCGATGGAATTCCGCTCTGGGCACCACATTACAAAAAAGATATTGCAGTTTTAGAGCAGGTGCAGAGATGAGCAACAAAATTAATATGTGGGATGGAAGGTCTCACTTACCAAGAAAGGTTAGATAAACTGGGTTTACTTAGTCTAGAGAAGAGACGCCTTAGAGGGAATCTAATTAACATGTATAAATACATCAGAGGGCAATATAATAGCTTGGCGGATGAGCTTTTTGTCCCTAGGCCTTCTCAAAGGACTAGAGGACACGATCTGTGCATGGAGGCAAAACGTTTTAACCATTTATTTAGGAAAGGGTTCTTTACAGTGAGAGTGATTAAGATGTGGAATGCATTGCCACAGGAAGTCGTTATGGCAAACTCTATACCTGCATTTAAAGGGGGCTTAGATGCTTTCCTTGCGTTTAAAGACATCCATGGCTACAATTACTAGGTAATGCCTAATGATGTTGATCCAGGGATTTATCTGATTGCCATCTGGAGTCGGGAAGGATTTTTTTCCCTTTTGGGGCTAATTGGACCATGCCTTGTAAGGGTTTTTTCACCTTCCTCTGGATCAACAGGGATATGTGAGGGAGCAGGCTGGTGTTGTACTTTGTTCTCTGGTTGAACTCGATGGACGTACAGCAGGGGCGTTTCTAGGGTCCTTGGAGATCGGGGGCACCTGTGGGCACCAGGTGGGGAGGTATGTGCGCTGCGGCAAAAAATGGGCGTGGCCATGAGGTGAGTGGGCGTGGCCATGGATGGGGCCAAATGTACATTAATTTAGCAGCGGTGTAAGCCACAGATAACGGGCCTGCCCATCGAAATATTGGATGGAGCCCCCTGTCCTTTATTTGGATAATTTACAATCAGTATAGGCATAGATCAAAGATGTATACGCACATACAATTTTGATTGGTCAATCACTGACCCCCAATTTTACCACCCCCGTGCAGTAAGTGGGCCAACAGACAATGAATTTTATGAACAGAGCTAAAATTGGCTAATCAAAATTGTATGTGTGTACCAGGCTTTACAGCTAATACTGTACATACTGAAAGTAGCAGGGATCAGCATACAATATAGCTGGTTTACAATCAGTAAAGGCACAGAGTAACACCTTACACTGTACACACTGGAGGTAAATCAGCACACAGTGCAGGCACTAGAGAACAGCGTATACTGTACATACTGTAGGCAGCAGAATTCAGCACACTGCAGCTAGCGTGCCAAAAATATGAGGATCATGTTGTGCAGCGTGCTTATCGCGCCGCACCGAAAAATGGTTGGGCCATGGACCAGAATATAGGTGTGGTAACGGGTGGAGACAAATTTACATGAACCTAGCAATGGTGGGACATTAGATTAGGACAGTGGTGGCGAACCTTTTGGAGGCCGAGTGCCCAAACTGCAACCCAAAAGTCACTTATCTATCGCAAAGTGGCAACAGCAATTTAAACTAAATACTGTACAAACGTTTTAACTCATACATGAACATTATGGAAAATCCAAGTTGAAAATAAACTGTGAAGATAAACAATTTCATCCATCCTACTCCTGAAAAATGTATTCAATTTTTAGAACCTCCCAGTTTTATTTTCTGTTTTAAAAAGCTAAAAAAGTAGGTTTAATGCTATTGTCTCATATGATAAGGATTCAGCTTTTCCCATAGTCTCGCAGTTAGCAATCATGTGACACCCAACAAGACAAATTCAGCAATCATGAGGCCCCCAACAAATCATGAGGCCCCCAACAAGACAAATTCAGCAATCATGAGGCCTCCAACAAATCATGAGGCCCCCAACAAGACAAATTCAGCAATCATGAGTCCCCCAACAAATCATAAGGCTCCAACAAGACAAATTCAGGAGTCATGAGGCACATAAATAGACAGCATTTCACATAAATAGGCAGAATGCCCCCTTAATATGGTAGCCCCCCAAGTTAGGTAGTGAGTGACAGGGACCCCCAGGTTAGCTAGTGAGTGACAGGCGCCTCCAGTTAGGTAGTGAGTGACAGGGACCCCGATAGTGAGTGACAGGGAGTCCCTTTAGGCAGTGAGTGAGTGCCAGGGAGCCCCTTTAGGCAGTGAGTTAGTGCCAGGGAGCCCCTTTAGGCAGTGAGTGAGTGCCAGGGAGCCCCTTTATGCAGTGAGTGAGTGCCAGGGAGCCCCTTTAGGCAGTGAGTGACAGGGAGCCCCTTTAGGCAGTGAGTGAGTGACAGGGAGCCCCTTTAGGTAGTGAGTGAGTGACAGGGAGCCCCTTTAGGCAGTGAGTGAGTGACAGGGAGTCCCTTTAGGCAGTGAGTGAGTGACAGGGAGCCCCTTTAGGCAGTGAGTGAGTGCCAGGGAGCCCCTTTAGGCAGTGAGTGAGTGCTAGGGAGCCCCTTTAGGGAGTGAGTGAGTGCCAGGGAGCCCCTTTAGGGAGTGAGTGAGTGAGTGAGTGAGTGACAGGGAGCCCCTTTAGGGAGTGAGTGAGTGACAGGGAGCCCCTTTAGGGAGTGAGTGACAGGGAGACCCTTTAGGGAGTGAGTGAGTGACAGGGAGGCCCTTTAGGGAGTGAGTGCCAGGGAGCCCCTTTAGGAAGTGAGTGAGTGACAGGGAGCCCCTTTAGGAAGTGAGTGAGTGACAGGGAGGCCCTTTAGGTAGTGAGTGAGTGACAGTGAGGCCCTTTAGGCAGTGAGTGAGTGCCAGGGAGCCCCTTTAGGCAGTGAGTGAGTGCCAGGGAGCCCCTTTAGGGAGTGAGTGAGTGCCAGTGAGTGAGTGCCAGTGAGTGACAGGGAGGCCCCCCCTCTAGCCGCCGCCACCGCTCCCCCCCCTTACCTCGCAGCAGACCTCATGATCAGCGCGACCCGACCAGTACCAGCGGGTGCCGGACGCACCCGCTCGATATGCGGAAGTGATGTCACTTCCGCATATCAGTGCAAGCGCTGGGTCCTAGCGCCCGCACGATTGGTCGCCGGCTCGCCGCCTGATCCTGAGGTCTGAGTGACGTGGCGGCGGCGGCTGGAAGGAGCCACTGACAGAGGGGGCGGCCGGGCGGAGATCCGTGGCAACCTAGGAAAGATTGGGGGCACGTGCCCCCCCAAAATAGGGCTAGCAACGCCCCTGACGTACAGTATGTCTTTTTTCAACCAAAATAACTATGTAACTATGTAACTATGTCAAGTGTGAGCATGGCACCAGCTGCACTCAAGTACCTTGGCTGCCTCCCACTGCCTGTGCCGAGCAATAACAAGATTTAGCCTTTCTAGATACATAACACAGTTGAAAACGGAGCAGGTAAAAATGGCGCACAGCTCCGCTGGATCATTATGGCGCCGCCATTCAAATCAATGGTAAACGATGTTTGCAGTTTTCGAGCGTTACATTATGGCGCACGCATCAGATTCAGAAATTATGGCGCAGGCCAAACGATATTTATCGTTTTGGGGATATGTAGTACCAGTGACTTTAAAACGTTATTCATGGTTCCTCTGACCCCCCAGACCCCTTTCCCCCCCAGTGTACATTCTCTGCCCCTGGTCTGGAATATAATCCTGCACAAGCAGATCTTACCAGCAGCTAATGGATGTACCTGCACGCTGAAAGCTGTACTGATCCACCAATCATGCAGGGGGCGCTGCCCCATAACCGCCAATCACAGCTACTCATTTCTCTGCTCCGTCTCCTAATTGGATGTGCTGGTCTCGGAGGCGGGAGCATTGGGTCCAATTAGGAGACGGAGCAGAGAAATTAGTTGCGGTGATTGGCGGTTCTGGGGCAGCGCCCCCTGCATGATTGGTGGATCAGTACAGCTTCCAGCCTGCAGGTACATCCATTAGCTGCTCCTTAAATCTGCTCATGTAGGATTATATTTCAAACCAGGGGGGCACGGTTAGAGGAGATCATCGGGAGACGAAGGAGATCACCGGGAGGCAAAATTGGACATGCGAGGGTTGGAGGCTGGACATGCGAGGAGGGGCAGAAGACGGTAACCGGAGGACACAGTGGGACATGTGGGGGAGGAATAAGAGGAACGATAAATAACGGTTTAAAGTTACTACATATCCCTAAAACGATAAATATCGTTTTAAAAGATTTATCGGCGGCACCATGCGCCATTTTTTCTGCCGCGCCATTTTTGACTGTACCCATTGAAAAGTATATATATCAGCCATACTTTCACCAGGTGGCTCAAGGTATTATGTCTGGAGGGTCAGCATTATAGTAAAGAATCTAGCCTAATGAGTTAATGTAAGTAGTCTGTTTGTTTCCCTATAGGTGTTGGCTGATGGTGTAATGGTTAAGGGCTCTGCCTCTGACACAGGAGACCAGGGTTCGAATCTCGGCTCTGCCTGTTCAGTAAGCCAGCACTAATTCAGTAGGAGACCTTTGGCAAGTCTCCCTTACACTGCTACTGCCAATAGAGCGCGCCCTAGTGGCTGCTGCTCTGCTCTGGCACTTTGAGTCCGCAAGGAGAAAAGCGCAATATAAATGTTATTTGTCTTGTTTTGTCTTGTCTTGTACTTTGCAGTGATCCTTTATGGTGGTCCTGATCATGCGGTGCATTCACCCCAGTGACCACAAGTTCTGACACCTTCAAATATGACTTAATAGTTATCTTTGTGGGTTTATTATTATACAGCTTGATTAAAAATCCAGACACATATTACAGTAAGGCCAGCCACAGGCTTCCAAATGTACATCTTTAGATAGCAGGTCCACAAACAACTATGGCCAGACTATTATCTTCAGACTTATGAGAGACTTTGGCTGTTTGTGGTGTGCCGATGCAGCACTGAATGAGGTTTTCTCATTCACTGTCACTGGGTTGCCATGGTTATGTGATGGTCTTCTAATCTTCAGCTGGAAATAATCCATCCTGGTTGACTGAGATTTAGGCCTCTTTTACACTATATGCAGCCTGAGAAAATGCTGCCTTCCATCATAGAAGTAGAAGTCCTATCACATTAAACATGGTGCGTCACTGTGAAGCGGGTCCCGGTGTGGTAACATGCTGCATGCAGTGCATTACTAGCCAACTTGCATGATAACCCTGGAGGAAAGGCATATTTTCAATGGAAAGTATGCCTCACAGATTTCTTTGCTGGTGCAACTTCATGGGTGCAGCGCAATCGTGAAGATTACACTGCACCAAGTATTAAATGAACCTTAGGCCAAGATTCACCAGGCTGTACGTAAAAATGACCATTCAATTAGCAGTTGGATTAAAAAAAAATCCTGAGTGGCTACAAGTATCTTACAGGACACCCGAGGCAAAAATAAACGAATGAAATAAACAACTGTATCTATCTTCCTCCTCCTAAAACGGACTTTTTAGGATATTCCACCATTTTATTTTATGTTTAAATCTACTTCATTCATTGAAGGATGCCAGAGCTAAAATGTATGAACTATTGTCCCTTTCTATCTCTTTCCTTCTATCAGAATCCATTTTCTGCTAGGAAAGTGTTTTATAGTTGGAATTTCTTATCAGTGAGGGTCACACTGTAGTAAAGACTGAGTCAGTCACTTACATACCTGATATTTAACTATTTCAGGCACAGAAAAAAAAAGGAGCACAGCTTAGTTATTTGTGTGCTAGGCACTGTACATACCCATGTCTATCTCATCATGTCACATGCCACCTCGGGTATCCTTTAACCTAAAGCAGCCAAATCACAGTGTACACAATTTTCCAAATCCTTAAAATATCCCACATCAATGCCACCAGAAACTAAAGCCTATCCTCGGGCAGGGATCGGTACTCAAACCCTCAGGTGACAGTGTGGGACAAAGGTTGTACCTAGAGATGAGCGTAATGACCTAATTACGATTTCGCGAAATTTCGCGTAATTAGTGTAATTACGATTATGGCCGTAAGTACATAATTGTAATGAAGAAGGATTTCGCAAAATTTCGCGTAAGCGTAATTTTCGCGTAATTTTCGCATTACAATGGGTATTTGTTCATGCCGTAATTTCGCATTAAACGCTACCGTAATTTCGCGTTAAACCGTAACGCTCCGTATAATATAAAAAAGCCGCCGACTTTAAGGGTTAATAGCAAAGCCCCCTTAAATGCTAAGAGCCTCAAATTTGGAGAATATATTAAGGAGATCAGGAGGAATAAGAGGAAAAAATTTTTTTTCAAAAAGACCTTATAGTTTTTGAGAAAATCGATGTTAAAGTTTCAAAGTAAAAATGTATACATTTAAAAACCCGCCGACTTTAACGGTTAATAGCAAAGCCTGCTTAAAGTTTAGGAACACCAAATTCCTAGGGTATATTAAGGGGATCAGTGGGAATAAGAGGAAAAAATTTTTTTCAAAAAGACCTTATAGTTTTTGAGAAAATCGATTTTTAAGTTTCAAGGGCAAAAATGTCTTTTAAATGCGGAAAATGTCAGTTTTTTTTGCACAGGTAACAATAGCGTATTATTTTCATAGATTCCCCCAAGTGGGAAGAGTTTTACTTACTTCGTTCTGAGTGTGGGAAATATTTAAAAAAAAACGACGTGGGGTCCCCCTCCCAGACCTCTTTAACCCCTTGTCCCCCATGCAGGCTGGGATAGCCAGAATGCGGAGCACCGGCCGCGTGGGGCTCCGCACCCTGACTATACCAGCCCGCATGGTCCATGGATTGGGGGGTCTCGGAAGGGGAGGGGCAGCCACGCTTTCCCCTCCCCCTCCGAGCCCTTGTCCAATCCAAGGACAAGGGGCTCTTCTCCACCTCCGATGGGCGGTGGAGGTGGAGGCCGCGATTTCCTGGGTGGGGGGTTCATGGTGGAATCTGGGAGGGTCCCCCAGATGCCCCCCCCCCCCCCCCCCAGGAGAAATGAGTATAGAGGTACTTGTACCCCTTACCCATTTCCTTTAAGAGTTAAAAGTAAATAAACACACAAACACATAGAAAAAGTATTTTAATTGAACAAAAAACATAACCACGAAAAAAGTCCTTTAATATTCTTAATTAACCATTAATACTTACCTGTCCCTTTAAATAAATGATCCCTCGAAATATCCTCGGAAATGTTCTATCAGTTACAATGTAACAAAGTTATTACAATGTAACAACTTTGTTACATTGTAACTACGCCGCACTCGACGTCACTCGCCGCTCACCCGCCGCATACACTTACGCGTCCTTGCAGGACACCAAATCCCCGCCGGCTCCCGCTGTCCACCCCGCCCACATCTGTCACCCACATGTCACCCACATGTGGGTGACATGTGGGTGACATGTGGGAGAGGCGGGGAGGGCAACGGAGCCGGCGGGGACTTAGCGTCCTGCACGGACCCGACAGAGCTCTGAGCTACATAGCTCAGAGTTCTCTAAGCATCTTTGTATTTGGGCTCCAAGGAGCCCCATTGGTCCTTAGCAGACCAATGGGGTTCCTTCAAATCAGAAGGAACCCCATTGGTCTGCTAAGGACCAATGGGGCTCCTTGGAGCCCAAATACAAAGATGCTTAGAGAGCTCTGAGCTATATAGCTCAGAGCTCTGTCGGGTCCGTGCGGCGGGTGAGCGGCGAGTGACGTCGGGTGCGGCGTAGTTACAATGTAACAAAGTTGTTACATTGTAATAACTTTGTTACATTGTAACTGATAGAACATTTCCGAGCATTCTGGCTATCCCAGCCTGCATGGGGGACAAGGGGTTAAAGAGGTCTGGGAGGGGGGACCCCACATCGTTTTTTTTTATATTTCCCACACTCAGAACGAAGTAAGTAAAACTCTTCCCACTTGGGGGAATCTATGAAAATAAAACGCTATTGTTACCTGTCCAAAAAAACTGACAAAACTTTATTGCGTGGGATCATTTATTTAAAGGGACAGGTAAGTATTAATGGTTAATTAAGAATATTAAAGGACTTTTTTCGTGGTTATGTTTTTTGTTCAATTAAAATACTTTTTCTATGTGTTTGTGTGTTTATTTACTTTTAACTCTTAAAGGAAATGGGTAAGGGGTACAAGTACCTCTATACTCATTTCTCCTGGGAGGGGGGGTGGGCATCTGGGGGACCCCTTTTTAAAGGGGACTCCCAGATTCCACCATGAACCCCCCACCCAGGAAATCGTGGCCTCCACCTCCACCGCCCATCGGAGGTGGAGAAGAGCCCCTTGTCCTTGGATTGGACAAGGGCTCGGAGGGGGAGGGGAAAGCTTGGCTGCCCCTCCCCTTCCGAGACCCCCCAATCCATAGACCATGCGGGCTGGTATAGTCAGGGTGCGGAGCCCCACGCGGCCGGTGCTCCGCATTCTGGCTATCCCAGCCTGCATGGGGGACAAGGGGTTAAAGAGGTCTGGGAGGGGGGACCCCACGTCGTTTTTTTTTTATATTTCCCACACTCAGAACGAAGTAAGTAAAACTCTTCCCACTTGGGGGAATCTATGAAAATAAAACGCTATTGTTACCTGTCCAAAAAAACTGACATTTTCCGCATTTAAAAGACATTTTTGCCCTTGAAACTTAAAAATCGATTTTCTCAAAAACTATAAGGTCTTTTTGGAAAAAAAAAATTTCCTCTTATTCCCACTGATCCCCTTAATATACCCTAGGAATTTGGTGTTCCTAAACTTTAAGCAGGCTTTGCTATTAACCGTTAAAGTCGGCGGGTTTTTAAATGTATACATTTTTACTTTGAAACTTTAACATCGATTTTCTCAAAAACTATAAGGTCTTTTTGAAAAAAAAATTGTTCCTCTTATTCCTCCTGATCTCCTTAATATATTCTCCAAATTTGAGGCACTTAGCATTTAAGGGGGCTTTGCGATTAACCCTTAAAGTCGGCGGCTTTTTTATATTATACGGAGCGTTACGGTTTAACGCGAAATTACGGTAGCGTTTAATGCGAAATTACGGCATGAACTAAACGCGAAATTTCGCGTTGAAAATTACGCTTACGGTATTTTCAATTACGATTTTAATGGCAATTTCGCTACGCTAATTTCGCATCGTAATCGCAAATTTCGCATGCGTAATTATAGTAATGCGAAATTACGAAAATTTCGGCTCAACTCTAGTTGTACCAAGTGTTGCTAGCCTCCAATCTACCAAGGCATTCTGTCGCTATTTGGTGGCAGGGAGGAGGGCCAACGGAGAAGTGCAAGAGGAACATTGCAGAGGGAGGCGGGAAAGAAATGTCAAAAACTGAAGTAGAATTAGCAATCACAAATCCTTGCTTATCCCAACTTCTTTATCAATACAGTTTATAACCTAACCCACACACTAACTGAAAACCTAGCATGTAAACTTCAAAAGAAAATTTTAACTCATTGATCTAAGGAAGCCAACCAGTGACTACAAATCAGTCACCTGATCAAACTGATCACTTTCTTCTCCATGAATTCTACTCAAGAAGACTTTATGAAAAAGAAATGGACGATCTCTACTGGTGAAGCTTACTAGATGGTTTCATTATGCAGCATGCAAGCCCCAATGGTACCAAAATAGACTGATCGAGTCTTCCTTTAAAGGGAACCTGAAGTGAGGAGAATTATTTAAAATAAACATATGCTGTAGCTGCAAATTAATATTACACACTAACCTCACCGTCAGTTCCTCTCAGAAGCTCACCGTTTCCTTCTTACAGTGATCCCTTCCAGTTCTGACAATATTTTGGGGCCGAATACTTTTGCAAGCCACTGTAGTACTACTATTTCCATTGCTTCTGAGCTCCATAGACTAACATTATGTGGTATGCCTGAGTGAGTTTAGAAAGGCAAGGTTTACAAATATCACTAGTACTGGGAGTTTGGAAGGTCAGGTTTCATTAAAGCCTATCTGGATAGAGAGTCCCTGTAATTGGGAGACTGCGCACTGTACCAAATAGAACAGGCGCAATGAAGAACATATTTGGCTGGTAGTAATGAGACCCTGTTTGCACATCTGTCTACATGTATGTCTTCATTTTGCTTTGGTTTATAAAGCAACTAGTGCTAGGAGATAAAGAAGAACTTTAACCAAGGTATGAACTTCATTCCAATCAGTAGCCGATACCCCCCTTCCCACAAGAAATCTTTACCTTTTCTCGGATAGATCATCAGAGGGATCTGTGTGGCTGATATTGTGGTAAAACTCTCCCACAGTGTGATGTCATGACCATGGTCCTAACAATTTCCTGCCTGTGGAACTTGTTGCATTGTGGGAAATAACATCGGTTTCCAACTGCCAAGCAAGCACTCTCCTTCTGTGCATAGAACTCTCAGTAGACTCATTCCGTACAGATCACCTGGCAGAACTAAATACGTCACCACAAGTGATACATTTCAGAATGTACCATAAATCAGGGATAGGAAAGATTTTATAATGGGCAAACACCAACTAAATCATTTATAAGTGAATTTTGTAAAAAAAATAAGAAATTTTATTTGTTTTGTTAATTTCCCTACAGTTCCTCTTTAAGAAACAAAACATTTTTGTTGTTTACTGAATGATGCTCTTGCGTCCAGAATCTGGATGAGTTTCATTGGTGTTGTAGTGCAGACTGCCAGCCTGGATTTACATTACAGCTGAAGCGCACCTGTTAGTAATCCTCACAAACAGTAAATAACTTAACCACTTGAAGACCACAGGCTTACACCCCCATAGTGACCAGGCCATTTTTTACAATTCAGGCCACTGCAGCTTTAACCGATTGATGCAGGGCTGTACAACTAAGCACACAAATGAGTCTGCCCTTCTTTTCTTGCCACCAACAGAGCTTTCTGTTGGTGGCATCTGATTGCTGCTGCGACTTTTTTCTTTTTGTTCATTTAAATATTTAAAAAAAAAAAATGACATTTATTTTAATTTAATTTGTTACAGCGGATACAAATCGTGCAATAAATCAGCAGTCTGTCTACTTCCTGCTTTCATGGAAGCAGACATAGGGTTAACATCCTGTGTTTACAAATTAGCTGCTCTGCTGAGGCAGCCAGCTGAAACAACTGAGAGATCGAATTACAACTTGTGATTAGTCACAGATGAGGGGGAATTAGACAGACTAAACATTTCCTTCTGTCCTGTTCAGGTCTACTTTAAGACTCTAAAAAGGACTGTGCCTAACCTTGGGAGTCTGATAATAACTATTCACCTGCTGAGGCTGCAAAATAAAGGTCCACCCTGAAGGACTTCCAAGAATCCCAATACAGACTGCCAGATATTCTGATCTCGATTCCGCCGTGGCATCTCTCAGCATTTTCCTGGAGATGAGTTCCTCTGCTAACTGTATGCGATTATTTTATAGAAAAAAAAAGAATTAAAACTCCTGGCTAGTGCCTGCTGGGGAGACTTAGCTCTACACGGGAGATTCGCAGTAAGAGGGCAGCCTTAAAAACATTCCCAAAATTTGTGCTAAGATAGCACGAGTGCTGCAGGGGGAGGGCACTAAGGGCGACTATACTACCTATACTGGGATAACTATACTAGGTATACTGAGGCAACTATACTCCTTATACTGGGGCAACTAAACTCCCTGTACTGGGGCAACTAAACTCCCTATACTGGGGCAACTAAACTCCCTATACTGGGGCAACTAAACTCCTTGTACTGGGGCAACTAAACTCCTTGTACTGGGGCAACTAAACTCCCTATACTGGGGCAACTAAACTTCCTGTACTGGGGCAATTAAACTCCCTATACTGGGGCGGATCCATCTGAAAATG
The DNA here is from genome assembly GCF_040937935.1 of Hyperolius riggenbachi. Classification (NCBI taxonomy): domain Eukaryota; kingdom Metazoa; phylum Chordata; class Amphibia; order Anura; family Hyperoliidae; genus Hyperolius; species Hyperolius riggenbachi. Next base: position 110,972,313 of record NC_090655.1, read on the forward strand.
GTGCCTGCGAAAAATGGAGCATGGTGTTGCCGCTAATACGGTTGCCGCTTATTGCTATTTAACGTTAAAGCCTTATTGTTATTTAGCGTTAAAGCCTTATTGTTATTTAGCGTTAACACACAGACCCTCTCTGTACCTATCCCTAACCCCTAACCCCCCCCCTGGTGGTGCCTAACACTAAGACCCCCCTGGTGGTGCCTAACCATAAGACCCCCTGGGGGTGCCTAACCCTAACCACTACCCTGGTGGTGCCTAACCCTAACCATCCCCCTGGTGGTGCCTAACCCTAACCACCCCCCTGGTGGTGCCTAACCCTAACCACCCCCCTGGTGGTGCCTAACCCTAAGACCCCCCTGATGGTGCCTAACCCTAAGACCCCCCTGATGGTGCCTAACCACTCCCCTGGTGGTGCCAAACCCTAACCACCCCCCTGGTGGTGCCTAACCCCAAGACCCCCTGATGGTGCCTAACCCTAAGACTCCCCCAGTGGTGCCTAATCCTAACCTTGACAGTGTTACATTAAATCCATTCACCGTTTTGCAGTTAAATAACGTCTTCAGTTTGGCTTATGTAGGGTGCTATTGATAAATAACATTACTGTGGGCAATAAAGTGTGCTGTTTGGCAAATGAACAGCACTATTGATAAATAACGTTAGTGTGTGCCATTATTGATAAATAACATTAGTGTGCACGTTTTTCTTTTTTTTTCCCTGTGCGCCATTATTATGCAGTACTAACGATAAATAGCGATAAGCGTATCTTTTTAATGCGGCGCCATTTATATGCATAGGCGCTGTGCGCCATTATTCATTGATCTGACTGGGGCAACTAAACTGCTTATACTGGGGCAACTAAACTCCCTCTACTGGGGCAACTAAACTCCCCGTACTGAGGCAACTAAACTCCCTGTACTGGGGCAACTAAACTCCCTGTACTGGGGCAACTAAACTCCCTATACTGGGGCAACTAAACCCCTATACTGGGGCAACTAAACCCCCTATACTGACGCAACTAAACTCCCTATACTGGGGCAGCTATAATCCCTATACTGGGGCAGCTATACTCCCTATACTGGGGCAGCTATACTCCCTATACTGGGGCAACTAAACTCCCTATACTGGGGGAAACTCTACTGGCTACTTATACTTTACCTGGCTACCTATAACCCTCCCCCCCCCCCCCCCCCAAAAAAAAAAAAGTTTGGTCTAGATAGCGGTCCCCGGGCCGAAAAAGGCTGAGACCCCTGCGGTATATCATCCACTATAATGCCCGGGACACTTGTCTTTCAGTTTTCTGTGTGTGTTTTCTTCACACCAGGGGCTTGATTCACAAAAGGGCCTTTACTATCGCTGTAGTAACTGTATCCTCATGGAGAGTAATAGTTACTAAGGGCTCTTTTCCACTAGGGCGTTTGCGATGGCTGAATCGCAAAACCGCAAACCGCTAGTGATTTTTCAAATCGCTACAGTTTGCTTTTAACATAGGAATCGCGGTAGGTTATTTCCACTACCGCGATTCATTTTTTACCTGATCGCGATCGTGCGGTGGAACGATTATTGCCGCGATTTTACTATGCAGGGCATAGCATAGCAAAATCGCGATCGCAAACATCGGAAAATCGTCACGAAATTTTGTGCTTTTGCTGAATCGCAATCACTAGCGTTCAGCGCGAACGCTAGTGATTGCTAGTGGAAAAGGGCCCTAAGGCTTTTTTTGACATGCATACAAAAAAACATTTGATGTGAACCAGCCTATTGATTAACATGTGCTGTCAGAGCTAATGTGTTTTCACATACAGGAAAATATACACTGTAAATATACAAAAAAATATTATTTAAAAATCCTGAAACTGGGCTTTAAATAATACATTTATTTACACAGACTTGTATATAAAGCCTGAAAGAGGCGCTACTGAGGAGCACTGTACTCACTGCTTCTATTTTCTGCATATTATAGTAGAGAAAAAGCACCATTCTAATCATAATCATTGCTGTGCTATCTGTTGTCATTAGCTATGGTCACATGATGCTGCATGTGCAGTTATGGTCTCACACTGCTGCATGAGCCAGCCTCCAGCAGTGGCAGTTACAGTCTCAAGCTGCTGCATGAGCCGCCTCAACTGTCACTCCAGGCCTAGCAGCATTTGATGCAGCAGCATACCTGGTGTTCTCCCTGAACTGATCCCTGAATTTGGCTATATCTGACTTCTACAACATGTTTTTCCAACTGCTCTGCTACGTGTGGCTCTGCCTAGTGCCACCAGTCCTTGCCTGGCAGTTTTTCATCATTTGTGGCAGAATCTGGACTCTGGCTGGACACTGTAAGTATCAGCAATACACACACAACATGACACTATGTTTCCACATATCTCCACTAGATGTTCACATTATCAGCCATAGGGGGTTTCCAAGGGAGGAGATTTATTAGTAGTATTTAGCGTTTATATAATAAATGGCTATCCCTATCTATCAAGGGTCCATTTGTTTTTTAAATCTAGGCCTTTCCACAGTGGCGTAGCAATAGGAGATGCAAAGGTAGCGACCGCACCAGGGCCCTTGGGCCAGAGGGTCCCCAGGGGATCCACTTTCAGCCACAGTGTTAGCTCTTTATTGGTCCTGTGACGGTAATAATCACTTCTATAGATGCTCTGAATAGTAGTAATCATCATCAGTAATCAAACTGTTCCCCATCCCCTTCTTGCACCTCTGACACTGTGCTTGTTCTTGGCAGGTTTAGGTGTGCTGTATCAATTGTTATGTATAGAGTGCTGGGGGGGGCAATGGAAAACTTGCACTGGGGCCCACAACTCCTTAGCTACGCCACTGCCTTTCCATGTTGCCACAGCAACATCCTCCTGCTGATGTAAAATGTGTGTACAAGGGACTTTACCATTACTGTGGCAACTGCACCCTTATGTCAAATAATAGATACTGAGGCATACATGCAAAAAGGGTGTCGGGGAAAAAGGGGGGGTGGTGTAAACGATAAGCGGTAACATATAAAAATATTGTGCTGTATTTTTCGTTTACAATAATGTTTTACAAATTAATAAAACATTTAAGAATGTGTATGAAATCACAAATTGTGAAAATATTAATTTTCCCTGTTTTAAAAGTAAAACTTATAATTACGTTTGTTAAAATACGATAATATATGTATAATCATTATAATTGTATAATATTGTGTGTAATCTTCATTTATCGTTTCTACATGCAATAAAATCGGAAAATAGTGTTTATAGCCCTCCCTCTACCTATCCCTAACCCTTAGACCCCCCCCTGGTGGTGCCCCCCTGGTGGTGCCTAACCCTAAATCCCCTTGGTGGTGCCTAACCCTAAGGGCCCGTTCAGATCAGAAATGCGGATGGCCATGCGTGCGGAACGCGTGCGGACCGCAACGCGTACGAACGCATGGCCATCCGCGTTTGTGTGCGTTGCGTGGCTGATCCCATCACTGAAAAGTGAATGGGACAGCCACGCGTTTTTGCAAAATCTGCGTGCAGCATGCGTTCCCGGACCGCACAGGTCCGGAACGCATGCAGTTTGAACATTAGACATTGCACTCTATGCAATGTCTGATGTCGTGCGTTTTGGCCACCTGCACGCGTTTCCAAAACGCGGCTGGAAACGCGTGCAGTGTGAACGGGCCCTAAGACCCCCCTGGTGGTGCCTAACCCTAAGACCCCCCTGGTGGTGCCTAACCCTAAATCCCCCCCTGGTGGTGCCTAACCCTAAGACCCCCCAGGTGGTGCCTAACCCTAAATCTCCCCTGGTGGTGCCTAACCATAAGACCCCCTGGTGGTGCCTAACCCTAAGACCCCCCTGGTGGTGCCTAACCCTAAGACCTGCCTGGTGGTGCCTAACCCTAAATCTCCCCTGGTGGTGCCTAACCATAAGACCCCCTGGTGGTGCCTAACCCTAAGACCCCCCTGGTGGTGCCTAACCCTAAGACCTGCCTGGTGGTGCCTAACCCTAAAAACCCCCTAGTGGTGCCTAACCCTAAAACCTACCTTAGTGATCACTTTATTGTGTGGATAATAATGTTTTACAAATAGTGACTGTAAAAAATATATTACAATATATTTCCTGATCACTTTATTATGTCTATAATAATGTTTTACAAACAGTAAGGGATACAATTTTAAATAACGTTTTAGTTAAACACGATAGATATGTTTAGTATTTTTATAAACATTATTCGTTACAGGCGCATTCTGTAAACGTAAATTATCATGAGCGCAGTTTTAAAACATTAATAATCTCCGGCGACCTTTTTTCCTATTCGGCGCCCATCAAATTATATTTATTATGGGAGTGAATGGCGGCGCCTTTTTTGTCCACTACTTGGCACATGCGCATATTATATATATATATATATATATATATATATATATATATATATATATACAGTGGCTTGCAAATGTATTCAGCCCCCTTGAAGTTTTCCACATTCTCTCACATTACTGCCACAAACATGATTCAATTTTATTGGAATTCTACGTGAAAGACCAATACAAAGTGATGTACATGTGAGAAGTGGAACGAAAATCATACATGATTCCAAACATTTTTTTCCAAATCAAACCAAGTAATTATTCAGCCCCATGAGTCAATACTTTGTAGAACCACCTTTTGGTGCAGTTATAGCTGCCAGTCTTTTAGGGTATTTCTCTACCAGCTTTGCACATCTAGAGACTGAAATACTTGCCCATTCTTCTTTGCAAAACAGCTCCAGCTCAGTCAGATTAGATGGACAGCATTTGTGAACAGCAGTTTTGAGATCTTGCCACAGATTCTCGATTGGATTTAGATCTGGACGTGGACTGGGCCATGGATATGTTTTGTTTTAAACCATTCCATTGTTGCCCTGGCTTTATGTTTAGAGTTGTTGTCCTGCTGGAACATGGACCTCCGCCCCAGTCTCAAGTCTTTTGCAGACTCCAAGAGGTTTTCTTCCAAGATTGCCCTGTATTTGGCTCCATACATCTTCCCATCAACTCTGACCAGCTTCCCTGTCCCTGCTGAAGAGAAGCACCCCCAGAGCATAATGCCGCCACCACCATATTTGACAGTTGGGATGGTGTGTTCTGAGTCATGTGCAGTGTTAGTTTTCTGTCACACATAGCATTTTTGCATTTTGGCCAAAGTTCCATTTTGGGCTTTTCTGACCAGAGCACCTTCTTCCACATGTTTGCTGTGTCCCCCACATGGCTTGTGGCAAACTGCAAACAGGACTTCTTATGCTTTCTGTTAACAATGGCTTTCTTCTTGTCACTCTTCCATAAGAGCCAACTTTGTGCAGTGTACAACTAATAGTTGTCCTATGAACAGATTCCCCCACCTGAGCTGTAGATCTCTGCAGCTCGTCCAGAGTCACCATGGGCCTCTTGACTGTATTTCTGATCAGCGCTCTCCTTGTTCAGCCTGTGAGTTTAGGTGGATGGCCTTGTCTTGGTAGGTTTACAGTTGTGCCATACTCCTTCCGTTTCTGAATGATCCCTTGAACAGTGCTCCGTGGGATGTTCAAGGCTTTGGAAATCTTTTTGTAGCCTATGCCTGCTTTAAATTTCACAATAACTTGATCCCTGACCTGTCTTGTGTGTTCTTTGGACTTCATGGTGTTGTTGCTCCCAATATTCTCTTAGACAACCTCTGAGGCGGTCACAGAGCAGCTGAATTTGTACTGACATTAGATTACACACAGGTGCACTCTATTTAGTCATTAGCACTCATCAGGCAATGTCTATGGGCATCTGACTGCACTCAGACCAAAGGGGGCTGAATAATTATGCACACGCCACTTTGCAGTTACTTGTTTCTAAAAAAAAATGTTTGGAATCATGTATGATTTCCGTTCCACCTCTCACGTGTACACCACTTTGTATTGGTCTTTCACGTGGAATTCCAACAATATGTATCCATGTTTGTGGCAGTAATGGGACAAAATGTGGAAAACTTCAAGGGGGCCGAATACTTTTGCAAGCCGCTGTATATATATATATATATATATATATATATATATATACACACACACAGTATATACATAGTTACACAGTATATATGTAAAAACACATGCAGATCTGTTTTTTCTTCTTCTGCCCTGTGCGACTCTTCAGGGCCACTCAGGGCCGGCGCTACCATAGAGGCAAAGGGGGCAATTGCCCCCAGGGCCCCAGAGCTTGTAGGGGCCCCCAGTGGCTACAAGAGGAAAAAAATTTCAAATCGTCCTTATAGTTTTTGAGAAAATCGATTTTAAAGTTTCAAAGGGAAAAAAAATACACATTTAAAAACCTGCCAACTTTAATGATTAATAGCAAATCCACCTTAAATGCTAGAAACCCCAATTTGCAGGTATGTTAAGGAGATCATTTGGGAATAAGAGGAAAAAACAATTTTATAAAAAGACCTTATAGTTTTTGAGAAAAATTTTAAAGTTTTGAAGGAAAAAAGTATACTTTTAAATGCAGTAAATGTCACTTTTAGTAGCAAACCTAACAGTAGTGTAATTTTACATGCATCAAAAGAAAGAGCAATACATTTTACTGACGGGGTTTCCAGGGGTCCATACGCAGCCGCAGCACTTTGGCCAGGGATCGCTATACAGCCGCAATATGGCTGTATGAAGATCCCTGGCATTTTTTCCTATTTTCCCAATTTTTTTTATGTTTAGAGTGCGGGAATTTTTTTTTTTAATTATGTGGGGTCCCCCTCCTGAAACTTTTTAACCCCTTGTCCCCCATGCAGGCTGGGGTAGCCAGAATGTGGAGCCCCAACCGATTGGGGCTTCACACCCTGACTATACCATCTGCAAAAAAGGACCCTTAATGCCGACTTTTGTTCCGGGGTATCTGTTGGGGGCCCCCCCAGGTTTATTTTGCCCTGGGGCCCCATTGTTGCTTAAACCGGCCCTGGGGACACTTTACATTTTGTCCTGCCCCGTGACATCACGCCGCTGCTCTGATTGGTCGCCGGGCCCCTGGAACAAGAGCGGGGCTATGGGGAGCCCGGCGGCCAGCGATGTACGCAGAAAGGCCGGGGAGAGCCGGGGGAGATGCTGGAGTCCCGCAGCGCAGCAGCAATCGTGCGCGGGACTCCTAAATGGCAGAGAATTCCCTAGCCCGACCTGAGCTCAGACTTACCGCTCGCAGCTCATCTCTCCCAGCCCGAGCTCAGGTCGGCCTTACCACCAGGGAGGCCACTGAGGCTTTTCTATGTTGCCATAGCAACTGCATCCTCAGGGTAATGTACCATAGTAGTTTAGGCTGAGAGACACGGCCAAGCGTTTGCAATGTGTTTGTGTTTTGAAATCGATTTTGCTGCAGTATGTTAAAATCATGGTGATTTTGCGGCAAGTATCATTCAAGTCAATTGGAATGCGTTTTTCAAAATGCAAATGCATCAAAAACACTTGCAAAACACTTGGCAGTGTGTCTGTAGCAAACCTCCCAACTTTGTCAAATAAGAGGGAGGGATGCCTTTTAGGGCAAACTAGCAAGAGGCATGCCTTTATTATATCTCTCATCAAAAGTCCATAAGGAATTTACATTTTCTTGTGCTTAATGTGATGTTGCTTTTTTTCTGCAGTGAGGCGTCTTTTCTCCAGACCACCCCTCATCATCACACCCAGCCCTGACGCCATCCTGCTGTACTCACAGCTCGTTGAAGTGCAGAGATCTCTGGTGAGTATTATTATTCCTCCCTATTGCAGCTAATTAACCTTAATTAGTGCTAATCAGGTAGAATATTTATTGTTCTCTGTGTTCATTCAAAATGTAATATATATTTCTCTTTCCAGCACCGTGAAAGAACCAGGAATGCCATGCCGACTGCCCTGGCTATCCAGAAGTCCTGGGATCAGAAGACAGGCAGGCGAGTGCACCCACTCTTCCGGTTGAGTGAACCTGCTCCAACACGTAAGAGATTAGTAAAGGGAATACCCTATTTCATCCACTATAATGCACGGGACACTTGGCTTTCAGTTTTCTGTGTGTGTTTTCTTCACACCATGTGTGTTTGGATGCAGAAAAACGCACACTTTTTTTTCACAGCCGCTAATGTAATAAAAAAGATGCACAGAATGTGCAGAATTATGCAGCAGGATGTTAGTTTCTTTCCTGCGCATAAGTAAAGGATAAAAAAGGGCGCATGCGGCAAGTGGACTAATTGGGTGCCGCAATAGGCGCAATGGGAAATATATCAGTATTTGCGCTGCGGAGCAGAAATATGAACACCCAGTAAATAGCAGGTGATGCTACAGCACCCGCTATATATCGGGCACCGCAGGCTCCCAAATGCTGATATTTTTAGGTGTCTATGGTGGTGCCCGAGAACTAGCATTTTTTGGCTTTTTTTTGCCACAAATGCATCGTATCTCGGCTAGTGGAAATGGGCACTTTGGTAGTTAATGTGTGTGGGTTTAGGCAGGTAGTGTGTGTGTGTGTGCTGGGGGGGGAGGGTTAAGGGTTAGGCATTAGGTAGGTAGATTGAGTGTGTGTGGGGGGGGGGGGGTTAATAAGGATTAGGCATTCGGTAGGCAGTGTGCGCAGGAGAAGAGTTTAGGTGTAGGCATTAGGTAGGTTGTTTGTGCAGACGGGTGAAGGGTCAGAAGTGTGGTAGATAGTGTGTGCGGGGGGGGGGGGGGGGGAGTTTAGGTTTAGACATTAGGCAGGTACTGTATGTGTGTGTGGGGGGGGGGTCTAGGCATTAGGTAGTTAGTGTGTGCTGGGGGGGGGAGTTTAGGTTTAGACATTAGGCAGGTACTGTATGTGTGTGTGGGGGGGGGGTCTAAGCATTAGGTAGGTAGTGTGTGCTGGGGGAAGGAGTTTAGGTTTAGACATTAGGCAGGTACTGTATGTGTGTGTGGGGGGGTCTAGGCATTAGGTAGGTAGTGTGTGCTGGGGGGGGAGGAGTTTAGGTTTAGACATTAGGCAGGTACTGTATGTGTGTGTGGGGGGGGTCAAGGCATTAGGTAGGTAGTGTGTGCTGGGGGGGAGGAGTTTAGGTTTAGACATTAGGCAGGTAGTGTATGTGGGGGGGGGGTCTAGGCATTAGGTAGGTAGTGTGTGCTGGGGGGGATTTAGGTTTAGTACGTTTTAGATGCTAGGCTGGTTAGGCATCGGAAAGACATTATTATTAGGGGGGCAGGTTAGGATGAGCCATAAGGAAGGGGTTAATGTTGGAAAGAGGTCAGTCCTAGCTGTCAGGAAACAGGTTACCCCTTATGATGGGAGTTTAGGGTCAGGTGTGAGAAATTAGGTCTCTCTGTAAGAGGATTAAGCAGATTGAGATGAGCAATGGGGAAGGAGAGCCAAAACTGCACATGGAAAATGTGTAACAAAGCTTATATAGTGGAGTATTAGTAACTGCAACATTCATTTTTATCCCCAGAGCTGAATCTAATTGGTGCTAGGATCATACCTACCCTAAAGTGATAAATAGGGATTTCTGTCACATTGGCCTCAATTCACTAAGCTTATCTCCTGTCTTTAATAACTCTTCTGAGCTGTTTCTACAGTTATCACTATGGCGATAACTGTAGAAACAGCTCAGAAGAGTTATTAAAGACAGGAGATAAGCTTAGTGAATTGAGGCCACTGTCTAGTATTTTGCCTCTGACAGACCAATACTAAAGTGAGCCATACACACATCAAATTTCCCTGTCATGGGAATCTATAGCACAATGTGACACATCAATCATAATTTTTATGGATTTTTACTTGAACAAATAGAGGTGGGGGAGGCGTGGCGGTAGATCAGCGGCAAATAGCATTGCACTGCATCAATCAGTCACAGCTGCATATCAATAGATTTAGATTTCATGCTGACTGCACTATACCATGCAGCTGCAACATTTAGTGAGACTTTTAGAGCAGCTTTGAGCAAAGTTGAGCATATTTTGTATGCAAAATATGAACTGTAATAACTAGGGGGGGGGGAAAGACACTTTCCTTTACAAAACTAGAACTATTTCAATGTAATCTCAATTGATCTTTAGATCATTATTTTGTGTGAACAGTATGACTAATCAACATGTTTTCTCCCCCCCCTGACAGAGACTCCGCGACCGTTTGGCGGCCCCTTCTCCCGGGCGGGCCTGTTCCTGGAGGACTGGTGACATGGAGGTAGTAAGTCTTTATTTTGTCTCATAATTCACAGTTCTGCCACTCCAGCACAGTATCCACAACATAAATAATATAGGATCTCCATATAAGGTTGTAGATATACATCCTCGGATGAGTACAGCACACTGTACATATTGCTCAATGGGATCCTAACTACAATAACCAGGAAAGACCTCCCTGGAGTCTGATTCCCCCCCCCCCCCCTTCACTGAGATCAGCAGTAGGGATGGTCAGTTTGACCATGCATAATAGTATGCATAATATGCAACTGGATTTTGAAATATTTATTTATCTCGTTGTTGGACTAAACTAACACGTTGTCTTTCTGATCTCTTTCAGTGATTGTGGCTTGCCAGCTTGCAAGACCATGTGTGACCTACTTGGCTCCCCAGGAGAGGCAACCTGTGTCCACCCCACATACATACAAAGTCAGAAACTGATTCTACTGGCGGGTAGGTATGGGCAGATAGGTATGTCGGCAGGTAGTTATGGGCAGATTGTAGTGACAGTCAGGTATTGATCATTAAATCCTAGTAAGGGGCAAATGTAGGTAGATTGTAGTGGGCAGCAGGTAGTGACTGGTAGATTGTAGTGGGCAGCAGATAGTGATAGGTAGATTGTAATGGGCAGCAGGTAGTGACTGGTAGATTGCAGTGCAGAATAGAAAAAGACTGGGTCTTGACCTGGATTTTAGGCCAATTGGCCAATTTTATTATGCAGAAACCACAGTGCAAAAGCACAACGTTTCGACTTAGTGGTCTTTATCAAGTGTTTACTTATCAAGCACTTGATAAAGACCACTAGGTCGAAACGTTGTGCTTTTGCACTGTGGTTTCTGCATAATAAAATTGGCCAATCGGCCTAAAATCCAGGTCGAGACCCAGTCTTTTTCTATTCTGGACTGTTGTTATACCCTCGGTGAATACGGGTGTGGACTGGTTGACTCCCTGGTGCTGAACAAAAATTGTGGTTGCAGCATCAAGGTTTTATCTATACCTTGGTAGATTGCAGTGGCCAGCAGGTAGTGATGGATACATTTTAGTGACCAGCAGATATTGACAGGTAGATTGTAGTGGCCAGCAAGCAGTCATAGGGGGAGTATAGTGGCCAGCAAGTAGTCATAGGTAAATTGTAGTGGCCAGCAGGTAGTAATAAGTGGATTATAGTGGCCAGCAGGTAGTGACAGGTAGATTGTACTGACCAGCAGGTACTGATAGGTAAACTACAGTGGCCAGCAGGTAGTGACAGGTATATTGTAGTGGCCAGCAGGTAGTGACAGGTAGATTGTACTGGACAGCAGGTACTGATAGGTAGATTGTAGTGGTGGTCAGCAAGCAGTATTAGGTAGATTGTAGTGGCCAGCAGATAGTGATAGGTAGATTGTAGTGGTCAGCAAGTAGTGGCAGGCAGATTGCACTGACCAGCAGGTAGTGACAGGTAGATTGTAGTGGCCAGCAGGTAGTAATAGGTGGACTGTAGTGGCCAGCAGGTAATGGTAGGTAGATTGTAGTGGCCAGCATGTAGTATTAGGTGGATTATAGTGGCCAGCACGTAGTAATAGGTGGACTGTAGCGGCCAGCAGGTAATGGTAGGTAGATTGTAGTGGCCAGCATGTAGTATTAGGTGGATTATAGTGGCCAGCAGGCAGTAATAGGTGGATTGTAGTGGCCTGTAGGGGGTTACAGGTAGATTGTACTGACCAGAAGGTAGTAATAGTTGGATTGTAGTGGCCAGCAGGTAATGATGGATGGATTATAATGGCCAGTAGGTAGTGATAGGTAGAGTGTAGTGGCCAGCAGGGGGTTACAGCTCTTTCCCAGGTGGTCAGTGGGGGGATGTGCAGGACTCTCTGGGTGAAGAGCCTATTCCACCAATGGGGTTGCAGCAGCATGGCGAGTCCTTGGTAACCATCAGAATGCTATGTGGCTAGTGCGAGGGCCAGAAACATCCTGAGAGCTCTCGCAGCTTTATTTCCATTAAGGCCACTTCAAACACTGAATATTCACTTTATTATCGGACATGACACATAGTGGATCTCCTTGTTGAGGTGATGTAACCGGTGCATGAGGACGTAGGGGCGCTTCCTGAATTAGGACAGATGGCGGAACATCCGCTCATATCGAGTGCACCTGGGTCTCCCTCCATGGATTTCCATATTACCGGATTTGACTTTCTTTCACCGCATGGTCATGGGAGGCTTTTTAGCCCCGTGGCAGACGTATTGTGGGGCTCAGACCCCTCTTGTATAGATCAGAGCTATACGCTCTGGTCAGACGCATTGTGGGGCTCAGACCCCTCTTGTATAGATCAGACCTAGACTCTCTGGTCAGACACATAGTGGATCTCCTAGTTGAGGTGATGTAACCGGTGCATGAAGACGTAGGGGCGCTTCCTGGATTAGGGCAGATGGCGGAACATCCGCTCATATCGAGTGCACCTGGGTCTCCCTCCATGGATTTCCGTATTACTGGATTTGACATTCTTTTACCGCATGGCCACAGGAGGCTTTTTAGCCCCGTGGCAGACACTTTATGGGGCTCAGACCCCTCTTGTCTAGATCAGACCAAGACGCTCTGATCATATATACGTGTAGCCAGACTCCTACCAGTATAGGTAGCCTTATATTCCACCAGTATAGGAGCCTTAACCCCCCCCCCCCCCAGTATAGATGGGCAAAAACAACCCTAGCGTAGGTAGGTCTGAGTCTCCTCCGATATGTAGGAGTCCACTCCTATGTATAAGTAACAAGAGACTACACTAAAAAGAGCGAGAGGTAAGTACAGGCAGCCATAGTCTCCCTTGTATAGGTAGTCAGATCCCCTCCCCCTCCCTTTCCTTGTATAGTTAGCCAGAGTCCCCCCTAAGTATAGGTAGCTGTATTCCCCCCCCCAGTAAAGGTAACATTATGTGCCTCCTACCCTCAGTATAAGTAGCCAAATTCCCACCAGTAAAGGTAGCATTCTGCCACTTATGTTTCCCCAGAGTCCCCCCTAGTATAGGTAGTCAGAGTCCCCCCTTGCATAGGTAACCAGATCCCCCACAGCAAAGGTAGCCAAATTCCCCCCTTGTATAGGTAGGCTGATCCTTCCCCCCTCCTTGTATATGTAGCCAGAATCCCCCCACCATCTGTGGATGTCCCTGCAAGAGGCGACAGAAGATTCCCAACCAGATAAGAAGAGAAGACAGAAGATGCCCAGCAGAGACAGCGAGGCAGCATGATCTGGGGAGATACCTGGGATCCAGGGTAAAATCCGACTGCCACATAGGAGTCAAGAAGGAATTTTTTCCCCTCTGAGGCACAAATCAGACCTAACTTGCCTCTGGGGGTTTTTTCGCCTTCTTCTGGATCCCGGGGTGAGATGACCCCATGACAATTGTAAATACAATTTTACCTGTATTCAGGCAGTATAAAATAAAATTAGAACGAATAGGCCTAAATGTTTGTGTCTTCATTGAAGTCAACTATGTGTAAATCCTCCTCTTGTGGTGCGTCTAGGGATAAATTGTGTGCCGTGTGTGTCTCCTCTGGGGATACCTGCCTGTGTCTTCAGAGTGTGTTAAAAGCCTCAACACATTTGCAACTTGGGTAACCAGAAATGATCATCAAAGATCATTTTGGATGCCTATTCCAAGTGTGTACAGGTGTACATTAAACTTTTATCTGAGACTTATCATTAATAATGATTTTGGTCACCACACACTGTGTCTGCACTTTGTGGACCTCTCATCAAACCCCCAGTAGTGAAGCTCCCCATGACTGCACTGGATGGTGGGTATTGATGTAGGGCTGGTGCACACCAAAACCCGCTAGCAGATCCGCAAAATGCTAGCAGATTTTTAAACGCTTTTTTTATTTTTATGAGGCGTTTTGCTAGCGTTTTGCGGATTGCTGCTGCGGTTTTCAGTATAGTAGATTTCATATATTGTTACAGTAAAGCTGTTACTGAACAGCTTCTGTAACAAAAACGCCTGCAAAACCGCTCTGAACAGGCGTTTTTCAGAGCGGTTTGCGTTTTTCCTATACTTAACATTGAGGCAGAAACGCATCCGCAATCCAAAAAATGCCTCACCCAGGCATTTTTCGTTTCTGCAAAACGCCTCCCGCTCTGGTGTGCACCACCCCATTGAGATACATTGACCAAGCAGATCCGCAGCCGCAAGCGGATCTGAAAACGCCCAAAAAGCCGCTCGGTGTGCACCAGCCCTTACTGTTTGTATAGAGTAGATTGTTGGGAAAACCCAGCAGAGAGCCTTCCTTGGGGGATTTACAGGTACTGTGGGTCTGGTAGTCACTGCAAAAGTGATACACAAGCCAATTTTTTTCATTTTAGATTCAGAGTTATAGGTGTAGTTTAGACCTGGTGTCAGACTATTGTTGCCACCTTGGTTCAGTTTCCCCAGTAACAGCCATCAAGAAAGGGAAGTGAAAAGAACTCTTTACCAGTCGTGACACAGATGCAATGAAATACCAGCGTGGGGGAAAGTAAAACCATTTTAAGAAAATCCTGACTGCAGGTCTAGCCCTGAGGCGGGATTCACACTGTAAGCGCTTTTGTGAGCGCTTGCGTTTGATTAGCACTTGCAGAGCGCTTTTTTAAAAAATCGCTCTCATTTACTTTCATTAAAATCACGGTAATAAAAAAAAAATCGACGTAATTGCCGCAAATACATATATTTGAAATATGCAAGTCATCGTGTCGATTTGTATGCGATTTTTAACACGATTTTAATGAAAGTGAATGGGAGTGATTTTTTTTCATTAGCAAGCGCTCAACAAACGCAACCACTCACAAAAACGCTTAGGCCTCGTTCACATCATTTAGCGCAGATGGCTGTGCGATCGGAACGCAACGCGTCCAATCGCACGCCATCTGCGCTCCTATGCACTGCGCTGCAGATCCCATTCATTACAATGAATGGGATCTGTGCTGCGATTCACAAAAATGCGTGCAGCACGCGATAGCGCAATCACGCTGCCACGCAGCGCATATGATGGGAACGGTAGAAGGGCTGTCTATGCCCTTCTACCGTTCTTGTGTGTCGCACACTATACGCGCTGCCAAAATGCGCACGGCAGCGTGTATAGTCTGAACGAGGCCTTATAGTGTGGATCCGGCCTTACAAATTATATCCACAACTTAAATTAACACACATCTGAACATAGAGGGATATGGCGGCTGCCATATTTATTTTCTTTGAAGCAATACCCATTGCCTGGCTGCCGTGCTGACATGCTTATTTCAGGTGTGTGATTAAGACACTGCTGCAGCCAAAGAGATCAGCTGGACTGCCAGGCAACTAGTATTATTAAAAGGGAAGTAATTATGGTTGCCTCCAGTTCAGGGGTACTTTAGACATTATGCCTGGTCTTACACTTTTAAAGAGAACCCAAGGTGGGTTCTAAGAATGCTATCAGCACACAGATGCTGGGTCTGCATATACTGCCCAGCCTCTGTTGCTATACTGCTCCTCTCTGCCCACCCCCCCCCCCCCCCCCCCCCCCCCGCGCTCTGCTTGCCCCCATAAGTCGCCGAGCTGTCGACACACAGCGTGACGCAGCCAGCTGTTTACCTCTGCATCTGTCAGTCTCTGCCGCTTACCCGCCTCCTCCATAACTCCGGTCCCCGCCCGCATCCCTTCCCTCCTCGCTGATTGGGTTCTCTTTAACCACTTGAGGACTACAGTCTTTCTAACCCTTAAGGACCAGGCACTTTTTTTCCACTCAGACCACTGCAGCTTTCACGGTTTATTGCTCGCTCATACAACCTACCACCTAAATAAATTTTGGCTCCTTTTCTTGTCACTAATAAAGCTTTCTTTTGGTGCTATTTGATTGCTCCTGCGATTTTTACTTTTTATTATATTCATCAAAAAAGACATGAATTTTGGCAAAAAAATGATTTTTTTAACTTTCTGTGCTGACAATTTTCAAATAAAGTAAAATTTCTGTATACATGCAGCGCGAAAAATGTGGACAAACATGTTTTTCATTAAAAAAAACCCATTCAGTGTATATTTATTGGTTTGGGTAAAAGTTATAGCGTTTACAAACTATGGTGCAAAAAGTGAATTTTCCCATTTTCAAGCATCTCTGACTTTTCTGACCCCCTGTCATGTTTCATGAGGGGCTAGAATTCCAGGATAGTATAAATACCCCCCAAATGACCCCATTTTGGAAAGAAGACATCCCAAAGTATTCACTGAGAGGCATAGTGAGTTCATAGAAGATATTATTTTTTGTCACAAGTAAGCGGAAAATGACACTTTGTGACAAAAAAAAGAAAAAAAAAAAAGAATCCATTTCTTCTAACTTGCGACAAAAAAAATGAAATCTGCCACGGACTCACCATGCCCCTCTCTGAATACCTTGAAGTGTCTACTTTCCAAAATGGGGTCATTTGTGGGGTGTGTTTACTGTCCTCGCATTTTGGGGGGTGCTAATTTGTAAGCACCCCTGTAAAGCCTAAAAGTGCTCATTGGACTTTGGGGCCCCTTAGCGCAGTTAGGCTGCAAAAAAGTGGCACACATGTGGTATTGCCGTACTCAAGAGAAGTAGTAGAATGTGTTTTGGGTGTATTTTTACACATACCCATGCTGGGTGGGAGAAATATCTCTGTAAATGACAATTTTTTCATTTTTTTTACACACAATTGTCCATTTACAGAGTTATTTCTCCCACCCAGCATGGGTATGTGTAAAAATACACCCCAAAACACATTGTAACTACTTCTCCCGAGTACGGCGATACCACATGTGTGGCACTTTTTTGCACCCTAACTGCGCTAAAGGGCCCAAAGTCCAATGAGTACCTTAGGATTTCACAAGTCATTTTGCGGAATTTGATTTCCAGACTACTCCTCACGGTTTAGGGGCCCCTAAAATGCCAGGGCAGTATAGGAACCCCACAAATGACCCCATTTTAGAAAGAAGACACCCCAAGGTATTTTGTTAGGAGTATGGTGAGTTCATAGAAGATTTTATTTTTTGTCAAAAGTTAGCGGAAAATTGATTTTTATTGTTTTTTTTTTCACAAAGTGTCATTTTCCACTAACTTGTGACAAAAAATAAAATCTTCTATGAACTCACCATACTCCTAACGGAATACCTTGAGGTGTCTTCTTTCTAAAATGGGGTCATTTGTGGGGTTCCTATACTGCCCTGGCATTTTAGGGGCCCTAAACCGTGAGGAGT
Organism: Hyperolius riggenbachi; assembly: GCF_040937935.1. Taxonomy (NCBI): domain Eukaryota; kingdom Metazoa; phylum Chordata; class Amphibia; order Anura; family Hyperoliidae; genus Hyperolius; species Hyperolius riggenbachi. Next base: position 110,989,625 of record NC_090655.1, read on the forward strand.
AGTCTGGAAATCAAATTCCGCAAAATGACCTGTGAAATCCTAAAGGTACTCATTGGACTTTGGGCCCCCTTAGCGTACTTAGGGTGTAAAAAAGTGCCACACATGTGGTACCGCCGTACTCAGGAGAAGTAGTATAATGTGTTTTGGGGTGTATTTTTACACATACCCATGCTAAGTGGGAGAAATAACTCTGTAAATGGACAATTGTGTGTAAAAAAATCAAAAGATTGTCATTTACAGAGGTATTTCTCCCACCCAGCATGGGTATGTGTAAAAATACACCCCAAAACACATTGTACTACTTCTCCCGAGTACGGCGATACCACATGTGTGGCACTTTTTTGCACCCTAACTGCGCTAAAGGGCCCAAAGTCCAATGAGTACCTTTAGGATTTCACAAGTCATTTTGCGGAATTTGATTTCCAGACTACTCCTCACGGTTTAGGGCCCCTAAAATGCCAGGGCAGTATAGGAACCCCACAAATGACCCCATTTTAGAAAGAAGACACCCCAAGGTATTTTGTTAGGAGTATGGTGAGTTCATAGAAGATTTTATTTTTTGTCAAAAGTTAGCGGAAAATTGATTTTTATTGTTTTTTTTTTCACAAAGTGTCATTTTCCACTAACTTGTGACAAAAAATAAAATCTTCTATGAACTCACCATACTCCTAACGGAATACCTTGAGGTGTCTTCTTTCTAAAATGGGGTCATTTGTGGGGTTCCTATACTGCCCTGGCATTTTAGGGGCCCTAAACCGTGAGGAGTAGTCTGGAAATCAAATTCCGCAAAATGACCTGTGAAATCCTAAAGGTACTCATTGGACTTTGGGCCCCTTAGCGTACTTAGGGTGTAAAAAAGTGCCACACATGTGGTACCGCCGTACTCAGGAGAAGTAGTATAATGTGTTTTGGGGTGTATTTTTACACATACCCATGCTAAGTGGGAGAAATAACTCTGTAAATGGACAATTGTGTGTAAAAAAATCAAAAGATTGTCATTTACAGAGGTATTTCTCCCACCCAGCATGGGTATGTGTAAAAATACACCCCAAAACACATTGTACTACTTCTCCCGAGTATGGCAATACCACATGTGTGGCACTTTTTTGCACCCTAACTGCGCTAAAGGGCCCAAAGTCCAATGAGTACCTTTAGGATTTCACAGGTCATTTTGCGAAATTTGATTTCCAGACTACTCCTCACGGTTTAGGGCCCCTAAAATGCCAGTTCAGTATAGGAACCCCACAAATGACCCCATTTTAGAAAGAAGACACCCCAAGGTATTCCGTTAGGAGTATGGTGAGTTCATAGAAGATTTTATTTTTTGTCACAAGTTAGTGGAAAATGACACTTTGTGAAAAAAACAATAAAAATCAATTTTCCGCTAACTTTTGACAAAAAATAAAATCTTCTATGAACTCACCATACTCCTAACGGAATACCTTTGGGTGTCTTCTTTCTAGAATGGGGTCATTTGTGGGGTTACTATACTGCCCTGGCATTTTAGGGGCCCTAAACCGTGAGGAGTAGTCTTGAAACCAAATGTCGCAAAATGACCTGTGAAATCCTAAAGGTACTCATTGGACTTTGGGCCCCTTAGCGTACTTAGGGTGTAAAAAAGTGCCACACATGTGGTACCGCCGTACTCAGGAGAAGTAGTATAATGTGTTTTGGGGTGTATTTTTACACATACCCATGCTAAGTGGGAGAAATATCTCTGTAAATGACAATTGTTTGATTTGTTTTACACACAATTGACCATTTACATAGAAATTTCTCCCACCCAGCATGGGTATGTGTAAAAATACACCCCAAAACACATTATACTACTTTTCCTGAGTACGGCGGTACCACATGTGTGACACTTTTTTGCAGCCTAGGTGCGCTAAGGGGCCCAACGTCCTATTCACGGGTCATTTTGAGGCATTTGTTTTCTAGACTACTCCTCGCGGTTTAGGGCCCCTAAAATGCCAGGGCAGTATAGGAACCCCACAAGTGACCCCATTTTAGAAAGAAGACACCCCAAGGTATTCCGTTAGGTGTATGGCGAGTTCATAGAAGATTTTATTTTTTGTCACAAGTTAGTGAAAAATGACACTTTGTGAAAAAAAACCAATAAAAATCAATTTCCGCTAACTTTTGACAAAAAATAAAATCTTCTATGAACTCGTCATACACCTAACAGAATACCTTGGGGTGTCTTTTTTTCTAAAATGGGGTCACTTGTGGGGTTCCTATACCGCCCTGGCATTTTACGGGCCCAAAACCGTGAGTAGTCTGGAAACCAAATGTCTCAAAATGACTGTTCAGGGGTATAAGCATCTGCAAATTTTGATGACAGGTGGTCTATGAGGGGGCGAATTTTGTGGAACCGGTCATAAGAAGGGTGGCCTTTTAGATGACAGGTTGTATTGGGCCTGATCTGATGGATAGGAGTGCTAGGGGGGTGACAGGAGGTGATTGATGGGTGTCTCAGGGGGTGGTTAGAGGGGAAAATAGATGCAATCAATGCACTGGGGAGGTGATCGGAAGGGGGTCTGAGGGGGATCTGAGGGTTTGGCCGAGCGATCAGGAGCCCACACGGGGCAAATTAGGGCCTGATCTGATGGGTAGGTGTGCTAGGGGGTGACAGGAGGTGATTGATGGGTGTCTCAAGGTGTGATTAGAGGGGGGAATAGATGCAAGCAATGCACTGGCGAGGTGATCAGGGCTGGGGTCTGAGGGCATTCTGAGGGTGTGGGCGGTGATTGAGTGCCCTAGGGGCAGATAGGGGTCTAATCTGATAGGTAGCAGTGACAGGGGGTGATTGATGGGTAATTAGTGGGTGTTTAGGGTAGAGAACAGATGTGAACACTGCACTTGGGAGGTGATCGGACGTCGGATCTGCGGGCGATCTATTGGTGTGGGTGGGTGATCAGTTTGCCCGCAAGGGGCAGGTTAGGGGCTGATTGATGGGTGGCAGTGACAGGGGGTGATTGATGGGTGGCAGTGACAGGGGGTGATTGATGGGTGATTGACAGGTGATTGACAGGTGATCAGTGGGTTATTACAGGGAAGGACAGATGTAAATAATGCCCTGGCGAATTGATAAGGGGGGGTCTGAGGGCAATCTGAGCGTGTTGGCGGGTGATTGGGTGCCCGCAAGGGGCAGATTAGGGTCTGATCTGATGGGTAACAGTGACAGGTGGTGATAGGGGGTGATTGATGGGTGATTGATGGGTAATTAGTGGGTGTTTAGAGAAGATAACAGATATAAACAATACATTTGGGAGGTAATCTGACGGCGGGTTTGCGGGCGATCTAATGGTGTGGGTGGGAGATCAGATTGCCCGCAAGGGGCAGGTTAGGGGCTGATTGATGGGTGGCAGTGACAGGGGGTGATTGATGGGTGATAGGTGATTGGCAGGTGATTGACAGGTGATCAGTGGGTTATTACAGGGAAGAACAGATGTAATTAATGCACTGGCGAATTGATAAGGGGGGGTCAGAGGGCAATCTGAGCGTGTTGGCGGGTGATTGGGTGCCCGCAAGGGGCAGATTAGGGTCTGATCTGATGGGTAACAGTGACAGGTGGTGATAGGGGGTGATTGATGGGTGATTGATGGGTAATTAGTGAGTGTTTAGAGGAGAGAATAGATGGAAACACTGCGCTTGGGTGGTGATCTGATGTCGGATCTGCGGGCGATTTATTGGTGTGAGTGGGTGATCAGTTTGCCCGCAAGGGGCAGGTTAGGGGCTGATTGTTGGGTGGCAGTGACAGGGGGTGATTGATGGGTGATAGGTGATTGGCAGGTGATTGACAGGTGATCAGTGGGTTATTACATGGAAGGACAGATGTAATTAATGCACTGGTGAATTGATAAGGGGGGGGGGGGGGGGGGGGTCTGAGGGCAATCTGAGCGTGTGGGCGGGTGATTGGGTGCCCGCAAGGGGCAGCTTAGGGTCTGATCTGATAGGTAACAGTGACAGGTGGTGATAGGGGGTGATTGATGGGTGATTGATGGGTAATTAGTGGGTGTTTAGAGAAGATAACAGATGTAAACAATACATTTGGGAGGTAATCTGACGGCGGGTTTGCGGGCGATCTAATGGTGTGGGTGGGAGATCAGATTGCCCGCAAGGGGCAGGTTAGGGGCTGATTGATGGGTGGCAGTGACAGGGGGTGATTGATGGGTGATAGGTGATTGGCAGGTGATTGACAGGTGATCAGTGGGTTATTACAGGGAAGAACAGATGTAATTAATGCACTGGCGAATTGATAAGGGGGGGTCAGAGGGCAATCTGAGCGTGTTGGCGGGAGATTGGGTGCCTGCAAGGGGCAGATTAGGGTCTGATCTGATAGGTAAAAGTGACAGGTGGTGATAGGGGGTGATTGATGGGTGATTGATGGGTAATTAGTGGGTGTTTAGAGGAGAGAATAGATGTAAACAATGGATTTGGGAGGTGATCTGATGTCGGATCTGCGGGCGATCTATTGGTGTGGGTGGGTGATCAGATTGCCCGCAAGGGGCAGGTTAGGGGCTGATTGTTGGGTGGCAGTGACAGGGGGTGATTGATGGGTGATTGATGGGTGATTGATGGGTGATTGACAGGTTATCAGGGAAGATAGATGCATACAGTACACAGGGGGGGGGGGGTCTGGGGGGGGGGTCTGGGGAGAATCTGAGGGGTGGGGGGGTGATCAGGAGGGGGCAGGGGGCAGGGGGGGGATATAAAAAAAAAAATAGCGTTGACAGATAGTGACAGGGAGTGATTGATGGGTTATTAGGGGGGTGATTGGGTGCAAACAGGGGTCTGGGGGGTGGGCAGGGGGGGGGTCTGAGGGGTGCTGTGGGCGATCAGTGGGCGGGGGGGGGGCAGATCAGTGTGTTTGGGTGCAGACTAGGGTGGCTGCAGCCTGCCCTGGTGGTCCCTCGGACACTGGGACCACCAGGGCAGGAGGCAGCCTGTATAATACACTTTGTATACATTACAAAGTGTATTATACACTTTGTATGCGGCGATCGCGGGGTTAACATCCCGCCGGCGCTTCCGTATGGCCGGCGGGATGTTACGGCGGGTGGGCGGAGCCAGTTGCCGGGGGAAGCGCGCGTCATCAATGACGCGATCGCTCCCCCGGCATGCCTAAAGGACGCGCCGCCTGAAGGCGTATTGCGGTCCTTTAGGCGTCCACTTTGCCGCCGCCCATGGGCTGTGGGCGGTCGGCAAGTGGTTAAATAAAAAAGCTATGGCAAGCAACCTGAGAGGCTAAACAATGTCCCACATAGAAAGATTACAAATTCCTTTACTAAAAGCAAATAATTATCCCTCCATCAGCAGCACTGAGCTCACACACCACATCAGTCTATTGGTGGGGATCAATTATTTAAATAAGTCCAAAATTACAGGTCTAAGGCCTGGTTCACACCAAAACCCGCTAGCAGATCCGCAAAATGCTAGCAGATTTTGAAACGCTTTTTCTTATTTTTCTGCAGCGTTTCAGCTAGCGTTTTGCGGTTTTGTGAAGCAGTTTTGGTATAGTAGATTTCATGTATTGTTACAGTAAAGCTGTTACTGAACAGCTACTGTAACAAAAAACGCCTGGCAAACCGCTCTGAAGTGCCGTTTTTCAGAGCGGTTTGCGGTTTTCCTATACTTAACATTGAGGCAGAAACGCATCCGCAATCCAAAATCTGTAGCAGCCCGGGAGTATGCGTTTCTGCAAAACGCCTCCCGCTCTGGTGTGCACCAGCCTATTGAAATACATTACCCTAGCGGATCCGCACCCGCAAGCAGATCGCAAACAGCAGCGGAAACGCTCCGGTGTGCACTAGGCCTTTGTGGTTGAGTTTTCTGCCTTGTGTTTTGGTCCCTGGTGAGCTTGTGCAGCAGCCACATGCAACAATAAACCCTCTTTCTGAACGGCGTGTTTATTGGGCTCCTGTCTGCTGGCCACGGAGTGCCTTTTGGCTACAATTTAATGCAGCCCAATGACAGTGATTTTAGATCACATGTGTCGAACTCTGGCCCGCGGGCCAAATTTGGCCCGCAGTGCCAGGAAACTTGGCCCGCGGTTGTTTTTTTAAATTAACATTACAAGTGGCCTGCAGTGCTTTGAAAGTTGGCCCGCAGCCATAATAGCGGGCCCGCACTGCTCCGCCAAAAGTTTACCCTGTCTTAAGTCCTTTGACAGGTGTCCCTCAGAATGAAAGGGGCCGAACGATTAGGTAGGCCGCACATGGGCCTGTGGCAATCGCCACTAGTTAGGTGTGTGAGAAAAGCTAGAGTTAGGCCTGTCAGAAGGTTTCTTCAACATCCAGCTCACAATTCCCTCTCTGAGGTGAGCTGGATGCTGATTGGCTGAGTGAACTCTGCAATGCAGGGGAACGATGGGGGGCTCTGATTGGTCAGCAGGGCCGGTAGATATGCTTAGCCAGGTGTTGCTATGCTCTGTAGAAGATTAGGCCGACCAATCAGAGAGAGGTTAAGTGTATATAAAGGAGGTCCGTTCCCCTTGTAGCTGCCTGTCACCCCTGTGGCATAGGTGAGCTCGGAGCTGTAGTACTAGAGCTTGTAATACAGCGCTTACCTTGCCACTATGGAGGTGTTGCGGCTGTTAGCCTTGCGGGCTGAAGAACCTGGCGGAGAGGCAATCCTGGCTCGCTGCCTTCAGATGGCGGAGGAGGAAAGAGCTCTGCGGGATCAAGAATTGAGCGGCTTTAAAGCGCAATTCCTATCCAGAAATAGATCAGTGTTGGTGCGGTCCCATACCACCGAGGGCGAAATAATAAAAAAAGATGTGGAGCATGTCGTTTCGGTCTTATACAAGACTCTTCCCGCAAAGGGTCAAACAAAAATGAATAAACTCTTTTTGGCATGGCAAACAGACATACCAGACCTATCTCCCGAAGCCTGGTCTTCGATTTTAAGCTACTTCATTACTACTAATGTATCAGCACGCGACAGGCAAGTTGCCCTGAAATTCTTGCATAGGAGCTATCTATCTCCAAAGAGATTACAGAAAATTGATCCTAATAACACTGGGAGATGTGGCAGGTGTAGGCAGCCTGAGGCCGACTTCTTTCACATGGTTTGGCTTTGCCCATATGCCCTTTCCTTCTGGCACCAGGTCCATGCAGAACTACAACGCATATTTGGGATTGCAATTGAATTCGCTCCAGAACAGATGCTGCTGGGAAACATACCAGATGACCTATTATCAGTACATAAAATGTTAGCTTTTAGATCACTTATCTCCTATGCCAGAAAGCTCATAGCCATCAAATGGAAACAATCTATGGGTCCCAAGAAAAAGGACTGGATTGCGTACGTGCATAAGGAGCTGGTGCTATTACGAAAGGTATATCTTAAGCGAAAATGCCCCAAAAAGTTCCGAAAGGTCTGGTCTAGCTGGATCTCGCACTTCAAGCTTAAGTTTGATGATTAAACTACTGTAGTCAGGGTGTCCTCAACAACCCCAAAAGTTCTCCAGGGGGGATTGTGATCAAGTCAGGACTATAATAATAATATACCCTTTGATGCACCTCAAATCATTATTTTATGCCTTCTTCTCAATATTGGGCTGCTGATCTAACCTCTGCAGCCACATAGTATATACTTAACATATGCTGCAAAAGGGAACCCTAGTAAGTAATATAAGATGTTAAAACGGGACAAGACTGTTTGACTGTTACAGTGTCAGTAAAGTTATATGACACTGCTGTTGTTATTGTTGATGTTTAAAATGTAAAACTCAATAAACATATTCTTTCAAAAAAAAAAAAAGAATTGAGCGGCGGCGGCGGGGCAAGTTCTGCTGGTCGGGAGAAGAGGAAGAGGATGGCCACGAGATCCTACTCGCCGGACGAAGCCAGCGGCAGTGCCCAGAGGCAGAGGTCACAGCGAGGCGAAGACCGGGGCAGAAGCGCCACTCCATCGGTGTCCGGCAGGGGTTCCGGCAAAGCCAAGGCCGCCAAGAAGAAAGGATCGGGCGGCAGAAGTTCGTCGGCGGTGGCTGGTTTCAATCCAGCCAATGAGGGAGCGGTGGAGGCGGTGCCATTTGCAGTGTCGGTGGTGCCGACCAATCCGGTCCCGGCTGTTTCGGTGGCGAATGGAGGAGCAGAGGGGGCGTGGCCGGCGGCTTCCCTCATGCCGCCGACCAATCCGGTGCTTCCCAGCAGGTCGGTCTTTAAATGACGACATTCCAGATGACTTATCGTCGGTAACTTATGCGTCGTTTGAAGATGCTTTAAAAATTCTTAGACCGCTTGGGCAAGGTGCATTATTGTCAAAAGCTGATATAAAATCAGCATTTAGGTTATTGCCAATTCACCCTGATTCATTTAATTCTTTAGGTTTTCAGTTTAAAGGTTGTTATTATTTTGATAGATGCCTACCCATGGGTTGCGCACTTTCATGTAATTACTTTGAAAGCTTTTCTTCTTTTTTAAAATGGGTAGTTTCCTTTTTATCAAATCAATCATCTTTGACTCATTATCTGGTTGATTTTTTATTCATGGGTCCACCGGGTTCTGATATTTGTAAACAACTTTTAGTGATTTTTTCAGTAGTCTGCGAACATTTTGGGGTTCCATTAGCAAATGAAAAAACCGTATGCCCTTGCCCAAGTTTAGAATTTCTCAGAATTGTGATCGATACGGTGCGGATGGAATTTCGTTTACCAAATGCCAAATTGGAAAAAAATTGAGCGCATGTTATCCGCCTTTTTGCGTCGCAAAAAAATTCTATTAAAGGAAATGCAATCCTTATTAGGTAACCTTGCATTTGCGACTAGGATTATGCCCATGGGCAGAATCTTTTCTCGTCGATTATTTGCTTCCATGTCAGGTTTAAAATCGCCTTATGCGCATATTAGAGTGACAGAACATTTGAAGGCTGATCTGCTGGTTTGGGCCGAATTTTTGAATTCATATAATGGTAGGTCCCTTTGGCAGGAAGATTTTGTGAGTGACACAGAAATTGAATTTTATACTGATGCGTCCGGCAGCGTGGGCTGCGGCGCTTATTGGTCTGGTAGATGGTTTTCCGCAAGGTGGCCTGATTCATGGCAGCAGCCTGAAATAGTGAAGAACATTGTCCTACTTGAATTATTTCCCATAGTAGCAGCCCTATTCATTTGGGGAAAGAGCTTTGAAGGACGGCGAATAATTGTTCACTCAGATAATAAAGGTACAGTATATGCTTTAAATTGTTTGTCCTCAAAGTCGCCTCTCGTAGTTAAATTATTGAGAGCGTTAGTTCTTTATGCTTTAAAATTTAATTCATGGATTAAAGCACAGCACGTTCCGGGTTTAAAAAATGACATTGCTGATTCTCTATCCCGTTTTCAGATGGGGAGATTTCGGCTTCTGGCTCCACATGCAAACCCAGTGGGGGAGGAGACTCTGGCATTTATGTGGAACCTGATATGGAATTACTTTATTACGGGATACAGCAGTCGGTGTCAAAAACAACTTGGCAGGCATATTCCAGCTCATGGAGGGAGTGGAGTAGTTTTACTGGAAATTTGGGTGCTGATGCATGGACTGCTGATGAGAATTTAGTTTTGAAATTCATAGTAAGTAAGGTTAAGAAAGGTTACTCGCATTCTCATATCTCCAAGTCCTTGGCCGGCATTTCTTTCTTTCTTAAATTGCGCAATCTCCCACATTGTAAGTCATATTTTTCAGTGCAGCAGTTTCTTAAGGGTTATAAGAGACAATCGCATGTCCCGGATAATAGAAGCCCAATTACCCTTGAAATTTTGTCAGCTTTATGGGATTCAGCGGCGTCAGTCTGTGAGTCTCAGTTTGAAGTGCGTCTTTTCCGTTGCGCATTTTCACTCATGTTTTTCGCAGCTTTCCGTATTTCTGAGCTAAGTCTAATGCCTCGGGCCTGAGATATGAGGATGTTAGTAGATCTGGTGACAAACTGAGTATTCGGTTAACATTTTCAAAAACTGACCAGGAGGGTAAAGGTACTCAGGTGGAGTTAAGGGCTTGGCCTAATAATAAACTTTGTCCGCTTAGTAATTTAAATAATTATATAGCAGTCAGGCGGGAGGACAGAGGAGCACTGCTGCAACATTGCTTGGGTTCCCCGCTTACTTGTTTTCAATTTAACTCGGTGTTAAAGAGTTGTGTGTTGCGGGCAGGTTATGGCCACCTTAAAATCTCTGCGCACTCTTTCCGAATAGGTGCAGCCACGGAGGCAGCTAAATTGGGTCTGGAAGAAGGAGTAATTAAAAAAATGGGTCGTTGGAGTTCGTCAGCTTATAAATTGTATGTGCGTGTTTGATTATTTTTCTTGTCTTGCAGGTAAAAAAACTGTGATATGGATCGTTGGCCATTCTTTTATTTTTTGGGCACACCAAAGGGCGTGCAAACGTCCCTACTCATCAAACTTGAATATGGACATAAACACATATGCCGTTTATTGGTATGGTTGTAGGGGAATGTTGTGGCCCCAGTTAAAGGCTGAATTATTCAGGTTGCTTAAGTTTTTTCCTGTCCCGGATATATTAATTGTGCACCTTGGGGGTAACGACATTGGGAAGCTGAAGTCTTTGGAGCTATTTTTCAACATCAGAGATGATTTAAGTAATTTTCAGGCTTTTTCCAGTCACACAAAGATAATTTTCTCTGAAATAGTACCCAGGTTGCTATGGTTGGCGCCGTCTGGCTTAATCCACTGTGAGAAGATCCGGAGGAAGCTGAATCATCAGTTGTCCAAATGTTTGCGGCAGTAAGGAATGTTTTCATACAGGCACATTGATCTTGAAGGTGGCCTTCCTGGTCTGTATAGACAGGATGGTGTGCATCTGAGTGAGATAGGATTGGACATTTTTAATTTGGGTCTTCAGAGCTGCATTGAGATGGTCGTGGGGTAGGTGCAGGCTAGGTGCCTGGCGGGTGGGGTCGTATTTCTTGGTGATAAAGAAGAGCATATCTGAACTGTGGTAGTTAGATATGAATAAAGAGTGGTATACAATGTTTATTATTTAAGTTTGGTTTTATCGACCTCAAATTATTTATTGCACTTTATCATAATTATAGTTACCAAATAAAATTGGCCACGGCCTTAAAATGTCAGCTCTGGAGTTGTTTATTTGTTTGTCATTTGTGTTTAGTTTAAGCTAAATGGGGTTGTGTGGGGTATTGTCTACGGGCCCATGAAAGGGGCCGAACGATTAGGTAGGCCGCACATGGGCCTGTGGCAATCGCCACTAGTTAGGTGTGTGAGAAAAGCTAGAGTTAGGCCTGTCAGAAGGTTTCTTCAACATCCAGCTCACAATTCCCTCTCTGAGGTGAGCTGGATGCTGATTGGCTGAGTGAACTCTGCAATGCAGGGGAACGATGGGGGGCTCTGATTGGTCGGCAGGGCAGGTAGATATGCTTAGCCAGGTGTTGCTATGTTCTGTAGAAGATTAGGCCGACCAATCAGAGAGAGGTTAAGTGTATATAAAGGAGGTCCGTTCCCCTTGTAGCTGCCTGTCACCCCTGTGGCATAGGTGAGCTCCCCGCCCACCCTTCCCCTTTTTTCTTTGAAATTGATTTCGTCGTGGTCAACTTTATTTGGAGAGTTCGAGTACAAGTATTGGGGTCGTATTTCTTGGTGATAAAGAAGAGCATATCTGAACTGTGGTAGTTAGATATGAATAAAGAGTGGTATACAATGTTTATTATTTAAGTTTGGTTTTATCGACCTCAAATTATTTATTGCACTTTATCATATTTATAGTTACCAAATAAAATTGGCCACGGCCTTAAAATGCCAGCTGTGGAGTTGTTTATTTGTTTGTCATTTGTGTTTAGTTTAAGCTAAATGGGGTTGTGTGGGGTATTGTCTACGGGCCCATAAATCACTTCCCCTGATTATTATTCTATCTTGTGTGCACCGCAGCTACACAGGCAGAGCGGGCACACAGTGATAAGGATCAATGCCTTCCTCCAATCAGCGGCATTCTTTTTTCTGCCGGTACCTCCCTCCAGCCAATGAGAGAGAGGCAGCCAGCTGACGGAGCCCGCCCCCACTAACTCCGTGCAGACAACCAGACCAAGAAGTAGCAGCTATGGGAGAGAGAGAGCTGCATACTCTGCTCAGGACAGCATCTTCTCCCCCAGCCAGGTATAAAATCATTGTGTTTCAGGGAGAGAGGTGTCATGTGCTCCAGGGCTATACGACCTCTGCAGCCAGGAGCAGATGACACAGAATATCTTACGGTGCTGTGTATGTGACATATTGCAGAGCCCTGACAGGCATGGCAGGGCTGCACGTCACACACAAACTGCTGGCTGCCAATTATATGGAAATCAAAGCAAAATGAAAGGAAACCTGTAATGTTTAAAAAAAATGTGTTTCACTTACCTGGGGCTTCTGCCAGCCTCCCTGCAGCTGCCCTGTCCCCATCTCTGAATGAGCCTCCAGTCCCCCGCCACAGTTAACTTTCGTTTTTGCAAGTTAGCCACTGCTCCTGTTCGACCTTGGCCATGCCCTCCTTGTTCATGCTACCGTCACCGGGAGAGTCCTGCACAGTACGGGAAAACCTCTTACTGCGCCTGCGCAGGACGCTTCCAGCGAGGGGAACGTGGATGTGCATGGCCAGGGCCAAACAGGCGCAGTGGCCATCGACTTGCGATAACGAAACTGAGCCACGGCATGGTACTGGATGATAGTTCCAGTACGGTGCAGACACAGGGTGGCTGCAGGGGGCTGGCAGAAACCCCAGGTAAGTGAAACACATTGTTTTAAGTCATTACAGGTTTCCTTTAATGCTCATACTGTGCAAATAAGTGTAATAATACAATCTGGTGTTGCACACCAAACTTTTCTTTTATTTATTGTGAGATGCCTGTACTGTATTTTCTTTATACAATTTACTGAAAAACAGTGGCGGCGCCAGGGGCGTGCTTGGGGGTGCTCAAGCACCCCTAGAATTGTCCAAGCACCCCCAAAGCACCCCCTGGCGTGAACTGACTTCAGGCATCTAAGAGACGCCGAGTCAGTTCACAGCGGCAGCCTGAAGCAGCAGAGCAGGGCTACGGTAAGATGGCCGCCCGAAGCCCTGCTCTGCAGACTTGGAGTCTGCAGTGCAGGGCTTCGGGCGGCCATTTCCCCGTAGCCCTGCACGCCGGGTAATGCAAGCTGCAGGCAGGAAGTCACTCAAGGAAGAGGATCGTGGGAGCTGCGCGCCACAAGGAGGTCGGGAGAGGAGGAGGTCGGGACAGGAGGTCTTCTGACTAGGTGAGTAAATGGGTTTTTCTTTTCTTTTTCAGGTGGTGCTGCTGATTGTGACCAGAACTGCTGAGCATTGTGCATATTGGGGTCAGAACTGGTGAGCATTGTGCATATTTGGGTCAGAACTGCTGAGCATTGTGCATATTGGGGTCAGAATTGCTGAGCATTGTGCATATTGGGGTCATATCTGATAAGGACTGTGCAGAGGTGGCCTTAGAGTTAGTGTTGGGCGAACAGTGTTCGCCACTGTTCGGGTTCTGCAGAACATCACCCTGTTCGGGTGATGTTCGAGTTCGGCCGAACACCTGGTGTTCGGCCAAACTGTTCGGCCATATGGCCGAACAAAGAGCGCATGACCGAACGTTACCCGAACGTTCGGCTAGCGCTGTAATTGGCCGAACGGGTCACGTGGTTCGGACCCGAACGCGCTCTGATTGGCCGAACGTGTCACGTGGTTCGGGTAAATAAATACCCGATCCACATCATTTCTCCGCCATTTGTCTGTGGGTTTAGCTTTGGGTAGGCAGGCAGGGTAGTTCTCTCTCCAGCCAGGCTAGCCAGGGTCCCCCAGTCATTGTGTCGCTGCTGGGAATAGTAGTACACCGCTCACCCACACTATATAGCATTGTGTTTACTGCCACTCTGTGTCGCTGCTGGGAATAGTAGTACACCGCTCACCCACACTATATAGCATTATGTTTACTGCCACTCTGTGTGTCTGCTGGGAACAGTAGTACAGCGCTCACCCTGTATAGCATTGTGCTCTGTGTCACTGCTGGGAATAGTAGTACACCGCTCAACCACACTATATAGCATTGTGATTACTGCCACTCTGTGTGTCTGCTGGGAACAGTAGTACACCGCTCACCCTGTATAGCATTGTGCTCTGTGTCGCTGCTGGGAACAGTAGTAGTACACCGCTCACCCACACTATATAGCATTGTGTTTACTGCCACTCTGTGTGTCTGCTGGGAACAGTAGTACACCGCTCACCCTGTATAGCATTGTGCTCTGTGTCGCTGCTGGGAATAGTAGTACACCGCTCAGACACACTATATAGCATTGTGTTTACTGCCACTCTGTGTGTCTGCTGGGAACAGTAGTACACCGCTCACCCTGTATAGCATGGTGCTCTGTGTCGCTGCTGGGAATAGTAGTACACCGCTCACCCACACTATATAGCATTGTGTTTACTGCCACTCTGTGTGTCTGCTGGGAACAGTAGTACACTGCTCACCCTGTATTTTGCTCTGTGTCGCTGCTGGGAATAGTAGTACACCGCTCACCCACACTATATAGCATTGTGTTTACTGCCACTCTGCAGCTCTGCTAAATTTGCCTCAGGCGGCAAAAAGTGACGGGCCGGCCCTGCCAGGAAATCAACCCTCACAAATCCAAAAGAACAGGACCAGATAATTAATTGGATGACCTCTCAAGCGTCCAGCAGTGGGTTAAGCAGCACCAGCACATCACGCACGAGGTCCGAGTCCTCAGCCAGTTACAACAAGGAGCCAGTGGGCACAAAGCAGACACAACCGGCAGCGACACCACGCACACAACTGCCAAATAACCAGTCCGAACAATTTCCTCAGGATACAATGGGGTATTCGCAGGAGGTATTCCCAGCCCAACAAACTTCCACCTTTCAAAGGTCAATGGAACTGCCAGAAATTTTGTGCCCGGATTCACAACCATTGACTGTGAGAAATGCACCGCGCACTGAAATGCAAGGCGAGTCCGAGGAGGACTCGGAAACCCAAATCCCAGAGCAAGTTGGGCAGGAAGGGTTTCAATTGCAGGAGGTCGGCCGAGAAGATCTTGAAGACGACGTTGGAGTGTGCTGCGCAGAGGTTGTTGTGGGGAGCTTTACTCCACGGCGGCGGCGGCGGCCCACAATCACATATGACGAGTTTGAGGAGATGGAAGAGGAGGAGGAGGGTATGGACAATGTTGACAGAAACCCAGATTTTGTATGTGAAGGAGAACATCGCCGTCGTAGCAGCAGCACAGATGAGTCTGTTGAAGAACCCACTGCTGCACGAGTTCGCCTTGTGCCACAAGGTAGGCGGCGCGAAATTTCAGGCACCACAAGCGTGGAAGTTCAAGTGAGACAAAAAAGAGGCGCAAACAGAAATCGCCAGCAAGGCAGGTGCTCCAAAGTCTGGCCTTTCTTTGAAGACTGCAGTGAGAATGGTACCATGGTGATTTGCAAGGTGTGCAAGACCCGCCTGAGCAGGGGGAAACATATTAACAACCTCTCCACCACCAGCATGACCCGCCACATGGTATCCAAACATCCCACTCTGTGGCCGCCAGGACAGGGTACCAGCAGCAACACTGCCTCCCTTGGGGTCACCAGACTCACCACCATACCCTCCTCAGCAGCAGCAGTAGCCCAGCCATTGCGTGGTTCACAACAACATTCACAAACATCAGACGACACTGACACTGTCACTTTCCGGAATAGTGCTCTTGAGGTCTCCCAGTCATCAAACACAACAACCAACAGCCTTTCAGTGTGCAGCCCTACGGTTCAGTTGTCTGTCTCGGAGATGCTTGAGCGCAAGAGGAAATTGCCAGCAAATGACCCCCGGGCCGTGGCAGTAACAGCCAGCATAGCCAAGCTTCTGGCCTGCGAAATGCTGCCATATCGAGTGGTGGAGACAAACAGCTTCAAGGGCATGATGTCAGTGGCCATCCCACATTACGTGGTTTCCAGCCGCTACCACTTTGCACGCTCTGCAGTGCCTGAGTTGCATGAGCACGTGGTCAGCAAAATAACCCGAAGCTTGAAGAATGCCGTTGCCTGCAAGGTTCACCTCACCACTGACACCTGGACGAGTGCGTTCGGCCAGGGTCGATACATCTCCCTTACCGCGCACTGGGTGAACCTTGTGGAGCCTGGCAGCGATTCCTCACCTGCTACGGCGCGGGTGTTGCCCACGCCGCAAACAGCTGCTCCGCCGTCCCTCCCACTGGATAACAACAGCAGCACCTACCTCTCTGACTCCTTCTCCTCCAACGCATCTCAAAGCTGTACCTCATCCGGAAACGCTAAGCCAGCAGCAGTAGGATCGTGGAAGCAGTGCAGCACAGCTGTTGGCATGCGTCAGCAAGCGTTGCTGAAGCTGATCTGCCTTGGGGATAAGCAGCACACAGGGGAGGAAATTTGGAGGGGAATAAAGGAACAGACGGATTTGTGGCTGGCACCGCTGGACCTGAAACCAGGCATGGTTGTGTGTGATAATGGGAGTAATCTCATTCGCGCTTTAAGGTTGGCTAAGCTGACACACATCCCTTGCCTGGCGCACGTGATGAACCTAGTAGTTCAGCGGTTCCTGAGGACATACCCAGGCGTGGCCAATCTTCTGTTGAAGGTGCGACGAGTGGCCAAACATTGCAGAAATTCCAGTACTGCTTCGGGGGCACTCGCCAAGATGCAGGAGCGCTTCAATCTCCCCCACCATCGCTTGCTGTGTGATGTCCCTACACGCTGGAATTCTACGCTGCACATGCTAGCCCGCTTTTGCAAGCAGAAGAGTGCAGTGGTCCAGTACATGACGGCGCAGTACCGAGGCGCATCCGGACAGCTGCCAAGCTTCTGTGGATCTGATTGGGCCAACATGTTGGACCTCTGCCAAGTCCTCCAAAATTTTGAGCAATCCACGTTGCTTGTGAGCAGTGACAACTCTTCAGTCAGCATTACCATACCACTGCTGTGTTTACTGAAGAAGTCAATGTTGAAAATCAAGGAAACAGCTGTCATGATGCAACTGGGGGAATCTGAAGGAGAAAACGATCAGCGTGATGGTACCAACATCAGGCCATCTGCTGGCCCCAGCAGCTATGACGAAGAAGAGGAGGAGGAACAGCTGGAGTTGGAGCAGGAATTTCATGCCACCACTGACGAGGGCCAGAGCGGTGCACGTTGGACTTCCACAATTCAGCGAGAATGGTCAGCAGAAGCAGACCAGGAAGAAGGTGACGACTATGATGCATCACAACAACTATCACAACGCTCACAAGAGGATGATGAGGATTCTGGCAGGACTCTGGCACACATGGCTCAATTCATGCTAGACTGAATTGAACGCGACCCACGCATTGTGCGCATTCTGGACAACACCAATTACTGGGTTTATACCCTTCTGGATCCACGGTACAAACACAATGTTCCAAAACTGCTTGAAGAAAGAGTCAGACAGGTCAAAATGGAAGAATACCAGCAGGCCCTTGTGTAGACTTTAGAGAGGAGATTGACATCCTCCCCCTCCTCTAGCCAGTTGTACGCCGACAGACTGACTTCCGCAAACCCAGGACGACCAGGAGGGCAGCAAACAACACAAGCCGCAGCTAGTGCCCAAAAGGGAATGGTATCGGCAGTGTGCTTGGAGTGGGAAAATTTTCTGACACCCATGCAGCAGCCCACAGAACAGCAAGCGTGCAGATCCACCTCCAACACCGATCGCCTGGAGAAGATGGTCAAGGACTACATGTCAGATGGCGTAGCTGTGTTGAACAATCCATCTGCACCCTTCAACTATTGGGTATCGAAGCTAGACACCTGACACGAACTGGCAATGTACGCAATAGAGGTGCTGGCTTGCCCGGCAGCCAGCGTTATGTCGGAACACTGTTTCAGTGCTGCCGGAGGCATCGTCACAGATCGGCGTATCCGCCTCTCCACAGAAAATGCAGACCGTCTGACTCAAATTAAAATGAATCAATCCTGGATTGGAAACGACTATGCAATACTCCTGGACCCCAACCAAGTAACATGAACAATGAACATCTGTGCTGGGTTAGCGTTTCCGGTCCCTGTTTATGGAACCTCTTATCTTTATTACATTTATGACTGCATGGCGGCAAAAAGCATGCTATCCGCACGCTTCTTGTCCTCATGCAAGGCCTGGGTTGTTGTGTCTCAAAGCGTGGCCTTCTCCTCCTGCGCCTCCTCCTGTTCCATCACGTGTGCTGCTGCTGGGTTAGCGTTTCCGGTCCCTGTTTATGGAACCTCTTATCTTTATTACATTTATGACTGCATGGTGGCAAAAAGCATGCTATCCGCACGCTTCTTGTCCTCATGCAAGGCCTGGGTTGTTGTGTCTCAAAGCGTGGCCTTCTCCTCCTGCGCCTCCTCCTGTTCCATCACGTGTGCTGCTGCTGGGTTAGCGATTCCGGTCCCTGTTTATGGAACCTCTTATCTTTATTACATTTATGACTGCATGGCGGCAAAAAGCATGCTTTCCGCACGCTTCTTGTCCTCATGCAAGGCCTGGGTTGTTGTGTCTCAAAGCGTGGCCTTCTCCTCCTGCGCCTCCTCCTGTTCCATCACATGTGCTGCTGCTGGGTTAGCGTTTCCGGTCCCTGTTTATGGAACCTCTTATCTTTATTACATTTATGACTGCATGGCGGCAAAAAGCATGCTTTCCGCACGCTTCTTGTCCTCATGCAAGGCCTGGGTTGTTGTGTCTCAAAGCGTGGCCTTCTCCTCCTGCGCCTCCTCCTGTTCCATCACGTGTGCTGCTGCTGGGTTAGCGATTCCGGTCCCTGTTTATGGAACCTCTTATCTTTATTACATTTATGACTGCATGGCGGCAAAATGCATGCTACCTGTGCAAAGAAAACAGACATCTCCCGCATTTTAAAGACAGTTTTCCCTTTGAAACTTTAAAATCGATTTTCTCAAAAACTATAAGCTCTTTTTGCTAAAAAAAATTTTTCCTCTTGTACCCACTCCCAAGGTGCACATACCCTGTAAATTTGGGGTATGTAGCATGTAAGGAAGCTTTACAAAGCACGAAAGTTCGGGTCCCCATTGACTTCCATTATGTTCGGAGTTCGGCGCGAACACCCGAACATCGCGGCCATGTTCGGCGAACGTTCGCGAACCCGAACATCCAGGTGTTCGCCCAACACTACTTAGAGTACGCGGGGCCTGGGGCAAGTGTCATATGCGGGGCCTAGAGATATATGCTGTGGATACACACGTTGTGGAAGCCCACACTCTGTATAGGTTAGATAGGTAGGTGCCTCCAGTATAGGTTAGATAGGTAGGTGCCCCGAAGCATAGATTAGATAGGTAGGTGCCCTGGAGTATAGATTAGATAGGTGCCTGCAGTATAGATTAGACAGGTAGGTGCCCTGCATTACAGATTAGATAGGTAGGTAGGTACCCTGCAGTACAGATTAGACAGCTGCCTGCAGTATAGAGTAGGTAGGGTGGTGCCCTGCAGTACAGATTAGATAGGTGCCTGCAGTATAGATTAGATAGATAGGTGCCAGCCTGCAGTATAGATTAGATAGGTGCCAGCCTGCAGTATAGATTAGATAGGAAGGTGGCTGTAGTATAGATTAGATAGGTAAGTGCCTGCAGTATAGATTAGATAGGAAGGTGGCTGCAGTATAGATTAGATAGGTAGGTGCCTGCAGTATAGGTTAGATAGGAAGGTGGCTGCAGTATAGATTAGATAGGTAGGTACCTGCAGTATAGGTTAGATAGGTGCCTGCAGTATAGATTAGATAGGTGCCAGCCTGCAGTATAGGTTAAATAGGTGCCTGCAGTATAGGTTAGATAGGTGCCAGCCTGCAGTATAGATTAGATAGGTGCCAACCTGCGGTATAGGTTAGATAGGTGCCTGCAGTATAGGTTAGATAGGTGCCAGCCTGCAGTATAGATTAGATAGATGCCAGCCTGCAGTATACGTTAGATAGGTGCCTGCAGTATAGATTAGATAGGTAGATGCCCTGCAGTATAGATTAGATAGGTGCCAGCCTGTAGTATAGATTATATAGGTAGGTGCCCTGCAGTATAGATTATATAGGTAGATGCCCTGCAGTATAGATTAGATAGGTAGATGCCCTGCAGTATAGATTAGATAGGTAGATGCCCTGGCCTGCAGTATAGATTAGATAGGTAGGTGCCCCGCAGTACAGGTTAGATAGCAAGGTGGCTGCAGTGCTGGGGAGAGCAAAAACTCACGTGTCTCCGATGCTCCAGCTACCATCTATTTCCTCTCCCAGCATCGCATCTGTGTATTGGTAACAGTGCCCCCCTGTGGTGACATGCGGTCACGTCATCATAGGGGGCGCTGTTACCAATACACAAATGCTGGGAGAGGAAATAGATGGTAGCTGGAGCATCGGAGACACGTGAGTTTTGCCCGCTCTCCCCAGCACTGCAGAGGGTGCGGGGCCTCCTCAGATGCGGGGCCTGGGGCGATTGCCCCACTTGCCACCCCCAAAGGCCGGCTCTGGGATTGTGCATATTGGGGTCATATCTGATAAGGATTGTGCATATTGGGGTCATATCTGATAACGATTGTGCATATTGGGGTCATATCTGATAACGATTGTGCATATTGGAGTCATATCTGATAACGATTGAGCATATTGGAGTCAAAGCTGATAACGATTGTGCATATTGGGGTCATATCTGATAACGATTGTGCATATTGGGGTCATATCTGATAACGATTGTGCATATTGGGGTCATATCTGATAACGATTGTGCATATTGGGGTCATATCTGATAACGATTGTGCATATTGGGGTCATATCTGATAACGATTGTGCAGGTGAGAATAATATTGAGGCTGCCATATTTATCTCCTTTTAAGCAATACCAGTTGCCTGGCTGCCGTGTTGGTACTCTGCCTCTAATTCTTTCAACCATAGACCCTGAACAAGCATGCAGCAGGTCAGGGGTTTCTGACAATCAGAACTGACAAGATTAGCTGCATGCTTGTTTCTGGTGTAATTCAGTTCACTACTACAGCTAAATAGATCAGCAGGGCTGCCAGGCAACTAGTATTGTTTAAAAGGAAATAAATATGGCAGCCACCATATCACTCTCACCCTGGGTTCATTTTAAATTACAGTTAGCCCCGCTCTCATCCAGTCATGACCATGCCCATTTTACGCGCGCCGCAGGTTGTAGCCACACCCATTTTTTGCCGCGGCGCGCGAAGGTCGTCAGCCCCCGCTCGGAAATTGGTCCAGCACCTGCATAGCACCCCCTAAAAAAATTCCATTGTACACTAATGAGTCCCACAAATTATGCATTCTATAAAGGCGATCCATACATTAGAACAATTATAATTGTTTCTCAGTAAATAATACAAAGACACCTCGCAATAAAACATACGTTTTGCATATGTTACGGCCAGAACCCGAAGTTTGGCCACTTCTAGTTCTGGCCGGCCACTTCGGGTTCTGGCCGGCCAATTCGCGAAGTGCCCGCTGCGCTGCGGCCAATGTTAGAAACGGATCGTTTACTCTGATATGAATGTATCTTCTGGCCGCAGCGCAGCGGCCAAACGTATTAATTTGTTGCAATTTTTAAGCCGGCGGCAATGTAACGATTCAAGCCGCCGGCTTTTTCATCTGCCTCATCTCTCTCCCTCTCTCTTCTTATGGGCAGCCGGGCGGGGACACGCGTGTCCCTCCGGAGTCGTTCGTCGCGGCAGGGAAGCCTGCCGTTCTTGCAGAGCGGGTGCTGGCAGAAGCAATGTCTGCAGCCTCCCCGCTCTGCTGCCCCTGCTGCGACGAACGACTCCCGGGGGGACTCGCGTGTCCCCCCCCCCCCCCCCCCCCCGCCGGCTGGCCATAAGAAGAGAGAGGGAGAGAGATGAGGCAGATGAAAAAGCCGGCGGCTTGAATCGTTACATTGCCGCCGGCTTAAAAATTGCAACAAATTAATACGTTTGGCCGCTGCGCTGCGGCCAGAAGATACATTCATATCAGAGTAAACGATCCGTTTCTAACATTGGCCGCAGCGCAGCGGGCACTTCGCGAATTGGCCGGCCAGAACCCGAAGTGGCCGGCCAGAACTAGAAGTGGCCAAACTTCGGGTTCTGGCCGTAACACATACAACATCAGACTACACCACCACCAAGGCAAGTGTTGGGCATCTTCTGCAGTACTTTAGTGCTTACATACCCATGTCACTGACTGTCCTCAGAGGAGCTCACAATCTAATAATCCTACCATAGTCCTAGTCTAATGTCCTACCATATTATTATTATGTATTTATATAGCACTGACATCTTCTGCAGCATTTAATTGTGTGGGGGGGCTGGGTCCACATAATTGTGTAATACCGTGATACCCTCATACCGTGGTATGTTTGGAGACGGTTATCATAGTGTGAATATTCATACTGTTGCAGCGCTAGTGCAGACTGAAGAACCGCCGCCACGCTGGAGATTGAGGGTGCGATCTCAGGAGGAAGTGAGGAAGCGAAAGGGGGGCGTAGGCTGGCTGGCTCTCTATAGTGGACACCTATGCCTGCTATTACCTATACTGGGGCCCCTGCTATGCCTGGTTGCCTACACTGGGGCACTTGCTATGCCTGGCTACCTAAACTGGGGCCCCTGCTATGCCTGGTTGCCTAAACTGGGGCACTTGCTATGCCTGGCTACCTAAACTGGGGCACCTGCTATGCCTGGTTGCCTAAACTGGGGCACTTGCTATGCCTGGCTACCTAAACTGGGGCACTTGCTATGCCTGGCTACCTAAACTGGGGCACCCGCTATGCCTGGTTACCTAAACTGGAGCACCTGCTATGCCTGGTTACCTTACCTGGTGCACCTGCTATGCCTGGCTACCTAAACTGGGGCCCCTGCTATGCCTGGTTGCCTAAACTGGGGCACTTGCTATGCCTGGCTACCTAAACTGGGGTACCTGCTATGCCTGGCTACCTAAACTGGGGCACCCGTTATGCCTGGTTACCTAAACTGGAGCACCTGCTATGCCTGGCTATCTAAGCTAGGGCACCTGTTATGCCTGGCTACCTAAAATGGAGCACCTGCTATGCCTGGTTACCTAAACTGGGGCACCTGCTATGCCTGGCTACCTAAACTGGGGCACTTGCTATGCCTGGTTACCTAAACTGGGGCACCTGCTATGCCTGGTTACCTAAACTGGGGCACTTGCTATGCCTGGTTACCTAAACTGGGGCACCTGCTATGCCTGGCTACCTAAACTGGGGCACCTGCTATGCCTGGCTACCTAAACTGGGGCACCTGCTATGTCTGGCTACCTAAACTGGGGCACCTGCTATACCTGGCTACCTAAACTGGAGCACCTGCTATGCCTGGCTACCTAAACTGGGGACCTGCTATGCCTGGCTGCCTAATCTGGGCACCTGCTATGCCTAGATACCTAAACTGGGGCACCTGCTATCCGTACGTCAAAAAAGGGTGTCGGGAAAAAAGGGCGCGGGGTCTAAACGATAAGCACTAATAGCGTTTATAAAAATATTGTGCTGTATTTCCTTTAAAAATACTGTTTTACAAATGTATAAATCATTAAATAATGTGTATGAAATCGGCAATTGTGAAAACGTTATTCTTCCCTGTTTCAAAAGTGAAACTTATAATTACGTTTCTTAAAAAAAAGATTATATATATGTTTAATCATTGTAATTATATATTATTGTGAATAACCTTCATTTGTTGTTTCTTCCTATAATAAAATCTAAAAATATTGTTTATAACGATGATATAAATATAACTACGTTCGTAATAAGTGTTGTAAAACATTAGTAAGTATTACTAAAATGTTACTAAAATTTTACTAAAACTATACCTAACCCTACTCTCACACAGAACCCTCCCTGTACCTACCCCTAACTCCTAGACCCCCCTGGTGGTGCCTAAACCCAAGACCCCCTTGGTGGTGCCTAAACCTAAGACCCCCCCTGGTGGTGCCTAAACCTAAGACCACCCTGGTGGTGCCTAAACCTAAGACCACCCTGGTGGTGCCTAAACCCAAGACCCCCTTGGTGGTGCCTAAACCTAAGACCCCCCCTGGTGGTGCCTAAACCTAAGACCACCCTGGTGGTGCCTAAACCTAAGACCCCCCTGGTGGCAGGGGCGTATCTGGGTAATATAGAGCCTATGGCAAACACTCAAATTGCGTCCCCCTCCCGCTCCATCAGAGCCCCCCTCCCATCTGAAAACAACATCCTTTCTAGTATACATGTGTTATGGTTGCCTGTTTTTAGGCTCGGGATATTGCTGAAGTTACTTTTTGGGAAATATCTCTTCTTATTCCATCTCTGCCCTCTTTTCTAACACTAAGCCAAGTGCACCCTACATATATAAATTAAGAAGCCATATTCCCCAGATAACAGAATTAATCTGATCTGAAATCTGAGTCACAGGGGCAGGAATGGCGCCCACTGTGCTGTGGCACCCATGGCAGAAGCCATGCCTGCACCCCTCTAGATACACCTCTGCCTGGAGGTGCCTAAACCTAAAACTCCCCTGGTGGTGCCTAAACCTAAAACTCCCCTGGTGGTGGCTAACCCTAAGACCCCCCTTAGTAATCGCTTTATTGTGTGGAGAATAATGTTTTACAAACAGTAAAGGATAAAATATATTACAATTTACGTTACGTACTGATCGCTTTATTTTGTGAATAATAATGTTGTACAAACAGTAAGGGATAACATTTTTAAATAACGTTTTAGTTAAATAGGATAAATATGTTTAGTATTTTTATAAACGTTATTCGTCACGGGTACATTTTCTAAACGTAAATCACCACAACAGTTATAAAACATTAAAGATCTCTGGGCGTCGCTTGTAAAGCGTTATTATTCTCCAGCGCCCTTTTTTCCTGTTCGGTGCCCATTAAACGATATTTATAATGGGAGTAATGGCTGCGCCCATTTTGTCCACTAGCTGCCAGCACCCTTTTTTCCTGTTTCCACCTGCTATACCTAGATACCTAAACTGGGGCAACTGCTACGCCTGGCCCTCTAAACTGGGGCACCTGCTATGCCTGGCTACCTAAACTGGGGCCCCTGCTATGTCTGGCACCTAAACTGGGGCACCTGCTATGCCTAGCTACCTAAACTGTGGCACCTGCTATGCCTGGCTACCTAAAATGGGGCATCAACTATGCCTGGCTACCTAAACTAGGGAACCTGCTATGCCTGGCTACCTAAACTAGGGAACCTGCTATGCCTGGCTACCTGTACTGGGGGCACCTATATCTAGCTACCTATTCTGGGGCTCCTATGCCTGGCTACCTGTACTGGGGGCACCTATGCCTAGCTATCTATACTGGAGGCACCTATTCTTGGCTTCCTATACTGGGAGCAACTATATCTGGCTTCCTATACAGGGGTTACCTATACTTGGCTATCTCCCTGTACTGAGGCTTTTTTTTTTTTTTTTTGCTCCGTGGCTATAACGTGCGGTGCAAATTGTGGGGTTTTGTGCGATCATTCCAAATTTGGGGAGGGGGGGATAAATATACTTGCCGGCCCTCAGCCTGGTCTACATTTTACGTTTCGGCCCTCCGTCTATTTGAGTTTGACACCCCTGTTTTAGATGGTGGCAAAAAAAGCATCATGTCGATGGAATTCAGTTCTGGGCGCCACATTACAAAAAAGATATTGCAGTTTTAGAGCAGGTGCAGAGATGAGCAACAAAATTAACCACTTGCCGACCGCACACTCATAACGTGCGTCGGCAAAGTGGCAGCTGCAGGACCAGCAACGCAGTACTGCGTCGCCAGCTGCAGCCTAATTAATCAGGAAGCAGCCGCTCGTACGAGCGGCTGCTTCCTGTCAAATCACGGCGGGGGGCTCCGTGAATAGCCTGCGGGCCGCCGATGGCGGCTCGCAGGCTAGATGTAAACACAAGCGGAAATAATCCGCTTTGTTTACATTTGTACGGCGCTGCTGCGCAGCAGCGCCGTAAGGCAGATCGGCGATCCCCGGCCAATCAGCGGCCGGGGATCTCCGCCATGTGACAGGGGACGTCCTGTCACTGGCTGCACAGGACGGATAGCGTCCTGTGCAGCCCTGATCTCCGGGGGAGGCAGCAGGTAGGAGAGGGAGGGGGGAATTTCGCCGCGGAGGGGGGCTTTGAGGTGCCCCCCCCCCGCCACCCACAGCAGGCAGGAGAGATCAGACCCCCCCAGCACATCATCCCCATAGGGGGGAAAAAAGGGGGGCAATCTGATCTCCCTGCCTGCACCCTGATCTGTGCTGGGGGCTGCAGAGCCCACCCAGCACAGATCAATCAAACCAGCGCTGGTCCTTAAGGGGGGGTAAAGGGTGGGTCCTCAAGTGGTTAATATGTGGGATGGAAGGTCTCACTTATCAAGAAAGGTTGGATAAACTAGGTTTACTTAGTCTAGAGAAAAGACGCCTTAGAGGGGATCTAATTAACATGTATAAATACATCAGAGGGCAATATAATAGCTTGGCGGATGAGCTTTTTGTCCCTAGGCCTTCTCAAAGGACTAGAGGACATGATCTGTGCATGGAGGAAAAACGTTTTAGCCATTTATTTAGGAAAGGGTTTTTTACAGTAAGAGTAATTAAGATGTGGAATGCATTGCCACAGGAAGTCGTTATGGCAAACTCTATACCTGCATTTAAAGGGTGCTTAGATGCTTTCCTTGCGTTGAAAGACATCCATGGCTACAATTACTAGGTAATGCCTAATGATGTTGATCTAGGGATTTTATCTGATTGCTATCTGGAGTCGGAAAGGAATTTTTTTCCCTTTTGGGGCTAATTGGACCATGCCTTGTAAGGGTTTTTTTTCCTTCCTCTGGATCAACAGGGATATTTCAGGGAGCAGGCTGGTGTTGTACTTTGTTCTCTGGTTGAACTCGATGGACGTACAGCAGGGGCGCCGCGAGGCACCAAGCAGACCAAGCGGCCACTTGGGGCCTCAAGGTCTTAGGGGCCTCGGCGGCTCCGTGACGTCGGTTATTGTTTTGCCGCAGCCCCACGGGGCTGGCAGAGCACAGCAAGGCTACGGGAAGATGGCCGCCGCCGAAGCCCTGCTCTGGAGACTATTTATGTCTCCAGTACAGGGCTTCGGGTGGCCATCTTCCCGTAGCCCTGCAATCAATCAGCGCAGGAGATTGTAGGAGGGAGGGAGCTCCGTGGGAACTGCGCGCCTGAGGAGCCGGCCGGGAGACGGGGAGAGAAGACTTCTGCCAGTGCCAGGTGAGTAAATTATTTTCTTTTTGCAGCCCTAATTGCGTTTGATATCTGCTGAAAATGTTCCGTTATTGCATTTGATATCTGCTGAAAATGTGCCCTAATTGCGTTTGATTTCTGCTGAAAATGTGCCCTAATTGCGTTTGATTTCTGCTGAAAATGTGCCTAATTGCTTTTGATTTCTGCTGAAAATGTGCCCTAATTGCGTTTGATTTCTGCTGAAATGTGGCCCAAATTGCGTTTGATTTCTACTGAAATGTGGCCCAAATTGCGTTTGATTTCTGCTGAAATGTGGCCCAAATTCCGTTTGTTTTCTGCTGAAATGTGGCACAAATTGCATTTGATTTCTGTTAAAATGTTGCACAAATTGCATTTGTTTTCTGCTAAAATGTTGCACAAACTGCGTTTTTATTTTCTGGTGTCTGGGGTAACTGTTGCTGCATTTATTATTTAATGTTCATAGTCGGCTATACTTGCTGTGCTACGGTTAAGCTCCGCCCATACAATGTCATGGCCACGCCCATCTCTCGGCGCCACATCCATTTTCCCCCGCAAACAGCCCCGCCCCAATCTGCCCTCCCGCTCCACCATGGTCATGGTCACACCCACTTATGCGGGGTAGCCACACCCATTTTTTTACTTGGGGCCAAAAAAACCTTAGCTGCACCCCTGACGTACAGTATGTCTTTTTTCAACCAAAATAACTATGTAACTATGTCAAGTGTGAGCATGGCACCAGCTGGACTCAGGTACCTTGGCTGCCTCCCCACTGTCTGTGCTGAGCAATAACAAGATTTAGCCTTTCTAGATACATAACACAGTTGAAAAATATATACATCAGCCATACTTTCACCAGGTGGCTCAAGGTATTATGTCTGGAGGCAGGGCCGGATTTACCATAAGGCACTGTAGGCACGTGCCTACAGGCGCCTGACATTCCAAGGGCGGCTCTCCTTCCTCCCCGAATGTGTGCCTCTCTATGTAGAGTCCATGCGGGAGAGCAGTGTCACGCACCGCCGCTCATCAGTGCAGCCGCACAGCCAGCGTCCCCAGCGACCGTAGTCAGGCAGTCCAGTTGGGTAGTCAGCAGGGGGCGGTGCGCGCTGAGATCTATTTGTTTTCTTCTTGCTTTGGCCACGGGGAACGGGGAACTGATTAACATGGGGACTGTGGAAGGAGGGGACAGAAAATGCTCGCTCCCCGTTCTCACATGACCTGGTCTCACTGGCCAATCATGTGCCACCCCAGGATCTGCCGGGAGAAAAGGAGGTGGAGGCGGAGATTGAAAGTTTGCAGTGGCTATGCTGCATGGTATGCCAGCCAGGAAGAAAAGACTGGACAGCTGGACAGCGAGGCTTTTGGGAGGTGAAGTGAATACTTTAATTGCACTTTCCCTCTCTCTCTTCCTGTCTTTCCTTGCCCGAGTAAATGTCTCTCTCACTCTGATCTCCAGACACGTGCAGCGGTGGTTCCCGAGCCTCTTGCTGCTGGAGCCCGCCCCCCACAGCTTCATGTTTCTTCTCTGCCGCTGGTTCAATCCGCTGATCTTCATGAATAAGGGAGGGAGTGGGAGGGAGAGAGAGAGAGAGAGAGAGAGAGAGAGAGTGTGTGTGTGCGCGCCCCTCCCCGTGTCCTGATGTCTGTATGCGTGTGAGCCCTCCTTGGTCCTGATGTCTGTGTGTGTGAGACCCCTGTGTCCTGATGTCTGTATGTGCGAGACCCCTGTGTCCTGATGTCTGTGTGTGTGAGACCCCTGTGTCCTGATGTCTGTCTGTGTGAGACCCCTGTGTCCTGATGTCTGTCTGTGTGAGACCCCTGTGTCCTGATGTGTGTGTGTGTGTGAGTCCTCCTTGGTCCTGATGTCTGTGTGTGTGAGGACCCCTGTGTCTACTACAAGTGTCCCTGCGTCCCATGTCCGTGTGTCAGTGCTTTTGCGCTACTGCGCATATCCTGCACTGACACAGCCGATGGGACAGGACGCAGGGGCCAGAAGGCGGGTGTGTACGTGTGTGTGTGTGTGTACGTACGTGTGTGTGTGTACGTGTGTGTGTGTGTGTGTACGTACGTGTGTGTGTGTGTGTACGTACGTGTGTGTGTGTGTGTGTACGTACGTGTGTGTGTACGTGTGTGTGTGTGTGTGTACGTACGTGTGTGTGTGTGTGTACGTACGTGTGTGTGTGTGTGTGTGTGTACGTACGTGTGTGTGTGTACGTACGTACGTGTGTGTGTGTACGTACGTGTGTGTGTGTACGTACGTACGTGTGTGTGTGTACGTACGTGTGTGTACGTACGTACGTACGTGTGTGTGTGTGTACGTACGTGTGTGTACGTACGTGTGTGTGTGTGTACGTACGTGTGTGTGTGTGTACGTACGTGTGTGTGTACGTACGTACGTGTGTGTGTACGTACGTACGTGTGTGTGTGTGTACGTACGTGTGTGTACGTACGTACGTGTGTGTACGTACGTACGTGTGTGTACGTACGTACGTGTGTGTACGTACGTACGTGTGTGTACGTACGTACGTGTGTGTGTGTGTGTGTGTGTGTGTGTGTGTGTGTGAGAGAGAGAGAGAGACCCCTGTGTCCTGATGTCTGTGTGTGTGTGTGTGTGTGAGACCCCTGTGTCCTGATGTCTGTGTGTGTGTGTGTGAGACCCCTGTGTCCTGATGTCTGTGTGTGTGTGTGTGTGTGTGTGAGACCCGTGTCCTGATGTCTGTGTGTGTGTGTGTGAGACCCCTGTGTCCTGATGTCTGTGTGTGTGTGTGTGTGTGTGTGTGTGTGTGTGTGTGTGTGTGTGTGTGTGTGTGTGTGTGTGTGTGTGAGAGAGACCCCTGTGTCCTGATGGCTGTGTGTGTGTGTGTGTGTGTGAGACCCCTGTGTCCTTGTGTGTGTGTGTGTGAGACCCCTCTGTCCTGATGTCTGTGTGTGTGTGTGAGAGACCCCTGTGTCCTGATGTCAGTGTGTGTGTGTGTGTGAGACCCCTGTGTCCTGATGTCAGTGTGTGTGTGTGTGTGTGTGTGTGTGTGTGTGTGTGTGTGTGTGTGTGTGACCCCTGTGTCCTGATGTCTGTGTGTGTGTGAGACCCCTGTGTCCTGATGTGTGTGTGTGTGTGTGTGTGTGTGAGACCCCTGTGTCCTGATGTCTGTGTGTGTGTGTGAGACCCCTGTGTCCTGATGTCTGTGTGTGTGTGTGTGTGTGAGACCCCTGTGTCCTGATGTCTGTGTGTGTGTGTGAGACCCCTGTGTCCTGATGTCTGTCTGTGTGTGTGTGTGTGTGTGTGTATGTGTGTGTGAGAGACCCCTGTGTCCTGGTGTGTGTGTGTGTGTGTGTGTGTTGTGAGAGACCCCTGTGTCCTGATGTCTGTGTGTGTGAGAATCCCCCATGTCCTGATGTCTGTGTGTGTGTGTGAGAGTCCCCCATGTCCTGGTGTGTGTGTGTAGACCCCTGTGTCCTGATGCCTGTGTGAGTACACACATGTGCCCTGACCCCCACTTATTCCTAACACTAATAACTAATAAAACCAGTGTCCCCACTATTTTTGGGGTGTAGCATTGTAGCGGCTATTTGTGCAATATGGGGCGGAGGCGGCTACCAAAATGGCGCTATGCACTTCAACAGTGGGGAGCGTAATGTTGCTATCATCCCCACATCCTGCTCCCGATGTATCTCCCTTCCTAGCCAGCTGCACTCAGTGACAGGCTAGTGTCCCACTCCCCAGCAGCCATCCACCACATTCAATCATGCATGCAGCGCTGCAACTTCAGCTGCGTGCATAGGCATCGGGGTGCAGTGAGTGTTGGCTCAGTCTCTGCTGGCACTGGGAACCATGTGGGAGAGAGAGAAAGCAGAGGTAGACTGTTGATGCAAAAAGCACAGCCTGTAGGCTACAGCTCCGCCACCATACACCCCCACCCATGTGTGTACTGGTGCAGCCAGATGCAAATGCCTGCGACACAGTGCCGTGGTGTGCCAGTTTTTGACAGAGCCAGCTCTGCAGTAAAAGTAAGTCACAAACACTCACTGTCACTGTCAAACATCATGTCCCAGTCCAGATTCATAGGTTGGGTAGTGTCCCCAGATTTGATGGCTCACGACTATGCTGCTTGTAGTCATACAATTTGATGGCCTGCTGTGGACATCTCACTGACCATGTAGTAAAGTCCTCAGATTGGATGGCTGCTCATGGCTGTACTGTCTGTAGCCTAGGCATGCAATGTGATGGTCTGCATACAGTCCATCAAATTACATTCCTACAGACAGTACAGCCAAGAGCCATCCAACCTAGGGACACTGCTAGATAATTAGTGACATGTCCACAGCAGGCCATCAAATTGTATGACTAAAAGCAGCATAGTCATGAGCCTTCAAATCTGGGGACAATACCAGATGGTCAGCGAGATGCCAACAGATGCCACTACCTGTCAGCCACTACAATCAACTTATCACTACCTTCCCCCACTACAATCTGCCTATCACTACCTGCTGGCTACTACAATCCACCCATCACTACCTGCCCCACACTACAATCTGCCTATCACTACCTGCCAGCTACTACAATCTGCCTATCACTACCTGCCCCCACTACAATCTGCCTATCACTACCTGTCAGGCACTACAATCTACTTGTCACTACCTGCTGGTTACTACAATGTGCCTGTCACTACCTGCTGGCCACTAACATTTTTATTAATATAATGTCCTTGTGACTTGTATTATTACCTGCTTATTGTTGGTAATATCAGCCTTTATATGGTAAATTATACATGTTGTTGGTAATATCTGCACATTGTTGGTATTCTCTACTTGCCTTTGGAAATATCTGCATTACCTTGTGTGGTTTTATTTAATAAGAAAAAGGGGCGTGATTTGATGGGGTGTGGCCAGTGTTAAGGGGTGGGGCTTAGGGCGCCTGCGCTTAAGTGCCTATAGACTCCTGAGCTGTAAATCCGGCCCTGTCTGGAGGGTCAGCATTATAGTAAAGAATCTAGCCTACATGAGTTAATGTAAGTAGTCTGTTTGTTTCCCTGTAGGTGTACTTTGCAGTGATCCTTTATGGTGGTCCTGATCATGCGGTGCATTCACCCAGTGACCACAAGTACTGACACCTTCAAATATGACTTAATAGTTATCTTTGTGGTTTTATTATTATACAGCTTGATTAAAAATCCAGACACATATTACAGTAAGGCCAGCCACAGGCTTCCAAATGTACATCTTTAGATAGCAGGTCCACAAACAACTATGGCCAGACTACAATCTTCAGACTTATGAGAGACTTTGGCTGTTGGTGGTGTGCCGATGCAGCACTGAATGTGGTTTTCTCATTCACTGCCACTGGGTTGCCATGGTTATGTGATGGTCTTCCAATCTTCAGCTGGAAATAATCCATCCTGGTTGACTGAGATTTAGGCCTCTTTTACACTATATGCAGCCTGAGAAAATGCTGCCTTCCATTATAGAAGTAGAAGCCCTATCACATTAAACATGGTGCGTCACTGTGAAGTGGGTCCCGGTGTGGTAACATGTTGCATGCAGTGCATTACTAGCCAACTTGCATGATAACCCTGGCGGAAAGGCATATTTTCAATGGAAAGTATGCCTCACAGATTTCGTTGCTGGTGCATCTTCTTGGGTGCAGCGCAATCGTGAAGATTACACTGCACCAAGTATTAAATGAGCCTTAAGGTGGCCATACATGGTACAATTTTTCATTTTTTTTCGATTAGATAATTTAGTTCGATTATTCCATTAGATCGAATATAAAGATTTTTCCAGCATGTCCAATCTAAATTTCTCGAAAAAACGGCATAATCGTTCGAATTTCTTGATCGAAAAAAACCCCTTTCATTCAATTCGATCATTTAAATCGAATAAACGGGATAATCGAACGTTTTTATTGTACCATGTATGGCCACCATTAGGCCAAGATTCACCAGGCTGTACATAAAAACGACCATTCAATTAGCAGTTGGATTAAAAAAAATCCTGAGTGGCTACAAGTATCTTACAGGACACCCGAGGCAAAAATAAACTAATGAAATAAACAACTGTATCTATCTTCCCCCTCCTAAAATGGACTTTTTAGGATATTCCACCGTTTTATTTTATGTTTAAATCTACTTCATTCATTGAAGGATGCCAGAGCTAAAATTTATGAACTATTGACCTTTCTATCTCTTTCCTTCTATCAGAATCCATTTTCTGCTAGGAAAGTGTTTTATAGTTGGAATTTCTTATCAGTGAGGGTCACACTGTAGTAAAGACTGAGTCAGCCACTTACATACCTGATATTTAACTATTTCAGGCAGAGAAAAAACAAAAAGGAACACAGCATAGTTATTTGTGTGCTAGGCACTGTACATACCCATGTCTATCTCATCATGTCACATGCCACCTCGGGTATCCTTTAACCTTAAGCAGCCAATTCACAGCGTACACAATTTTGCAAATCCTTAAAATATCCCACGTCAATGCCACCAGAAACTAAAGCCTATCCTCGGGCAGGGATCGGTACTCAATTCCTCAGGTGACTGTGTGGGACAAAGGTTGTACCAAGTGTTGCTAGCCTCCAATCTACCAAGGCATTCTGTCGCTATTTGGTGGGAGGGAGGAGGGCCAACGGAGAAGTGCAAGAGGAACATTGCAGAGGGAGGCGGGAAAGAAATGTCAAAAACTGAAGTAGAATTAGCAATCACAAATACCTGCTTATCCTGACTTCTTTATCAATACAGTTATTTATAACCTAACCCACACACTAACTGAAAACCTAACATGTAAACTTCAAAAACAAAAACATTGTAACTCATTGATCTAAGGAAGCCAACCAGTGACTACAAATCAGTCACCTGATCAAACTGATCACTTTCTTCTCCATGAATTCTACTCAAGAAGACTTTATGAAAAAGAAATGTATGATCTCTACTGGTGAAGCTTACTAGATGGTTTCATTATGCAGCATGCAAGCTCCAATGGTGCCAAAATAGATTGATCGAGTCTTCCTTTAAAGGGAACCTGAAGCAAGGAGGATTATTTAAAATAAACATATGCTGTAGCTGCAAATTAATATTACACACTAACCTCACCGTCAGTTCCTCTCAGAAGCTCACCGTTTTCTTCTTACAGTGATCCCTTCCAGTTCTGACAATATTTTGTCAGAACTGAAATATACCAGTTGCTGTCGGTTATACATCAGAAGCTGTCAGTTACAATTGGATGTGCAAGGTAATGTCCATGCTTTCCTATGGCTCAAGTGGGTGATATTACAGTTTAACAGTGTGCTGACCAGGAAGCTGTTAGAGGGTAATGGCCATTTTTAAAATGGAGCATGGAGAAATCCATTGATCACAGTGGAAAAATGGGAAGCAGGAGAGGAGAAAGAGATTGAGAAGTAGACTACACAGGAGGTAAGTATGACCTGTGTATGGTTATTTTTACTTTTTATTTTCAGTTCAGGTTCTCTTTAAGGGGTTTCCTGGTTTTGATGCTGATTTCCCTATAAGAGTAGGTCCACACTAGGTCCGGGAACATATCCGTGGCTCCATTTTTAAAACCTGATGAAAACCGGAGCCGCGGATAGCAATGTTAAAAATAGCAGCCGTCTTTACCCAAACAAAAACGGATCCGTCTGCGTTTGCGGGGACCCATTTTCAAAACCTGAATGGAAGGGCCGGATTTGCTGCATTTGCACGGACCGCATATGGATCCTGATACACGCAGTATATCAGTTATATACTAATGGTATATTAATGGTAAAATGGATCCCCCTCTACACAGGCATTTTTGGACACAGAAACGGATCCGTTTTCTGTGTCCCAGCCTGTGGGGAGAGAGGGGGCCACCATGCTGGAGAGGGTAGCAGCAAGGACGGGAGTTTGCAGCGGACGGTAGGGAGGTGGGTCCCCCCATCCCCGCTCCCCCTCCAGCTAGTATCTGTTCCAAATACTTTTAAAAATCAACGTATTAAAGCAAGCGGCGAGCGGGGAACTTTCTCACTTGCTTGCATTCCATCGCTCGCCGCGTCATTTCCTGTATGTGCCCAATTAAGTACAGACGGTGGCATTACAGGAAGTGATGCGGCGAGTGTTGGAGTGCATGGAAGTAAATTCCCCACTCGCCACTTGGTTTATTACATTTAATTTTTAAAGCCAATGGGTACTGATTTTAGAAGAAAAAAAAAAAAAGTCAGATACTCACCTAAGGAGAGGGAAGGCTCGGTCCTAATGAGCCTTCCCTCTCCTCTCCCGTGCCCGGTGGATCCTCAGTTCAAATCCCCTGCTGCGGGGGACTTCGGAAGTCTTCGGGAGCACTCAGGCTCTCGACGACGGGCCACTCCATACCACCCACGCACGAGTGCGTCATAGACCCGCGCGAGTGTGTCATAGAGGGTGCTCGCGCATGTGCACTATGGAGCCCGAGTGCTCCCGAAGATTTCTGAAACCTCCCTTCGGCGGCCGAAGTGCCAGTATTTGACCGAACTGGTTGAATACTGCTACTTTAGGTGAGTATCTGACTTTTTATTTTTAAAAGGGTACCCATTCATATCATATTTTAATCAGAAACTAGCTGGAGGGGGAGTGGGATGGGGGGATGGGATGGGGGACTCAGGTGAGGGGGGGGCAACCCCCTTCCCCGCTGCAAACCTCCCATCCTGACTGCTACCCCTTCCAGCATGGTGTCCCCCACCCACCCATGGCCAGGGCTGGGGATACGTTTCCACGGACTGGAAACGTAGGCTGCAAAAAGGTATTTTTGAAGAAAATGGGGAAGAAAAAAAAATGATTTACAAAAACGGATCCGTTTGTAACGGATTCGATCTGGAATGGACCTACTCTAAGTAAGTACTGTTAGTTGAAATGTGTCTTGTAGTTAGCAGCTCGTCTGGTATTTGGATTATATTTCAAGTAAGCTGATACAATGATTTGTACCTTGTTACAATAATAATAGACCACAGAGGTTCCAAATAGACCCCCTGAAGAGGAAACCAGAGTTCCATAAATGGGTGCAAGATATGAAAGTACTTACAACATAAGGGTAGTGTATTCAGAATAGTAGCAAAATTCAGCCAACCTGCAGCTCATCCAGAGTCACCATGGGCCTCTTGACTGCATTTCTGATTAGTGCTCTCCTTGTTTGGCCTGTGAGTTTAGGTGGACAGCCTTGTCTTGGTAGGTTTACAGTTGTGCCATACTCCTTCCATTTCTGAATGATCGCTTGAACAGTGCTCCGTGCTTTGAAAAACTTTTTGTAGCCTAAGCCTGCTTTAAATTTCTCAAAAACTTGACCCCTGACCTGTCTGGGGTGTTCTTTGATCTTCATGGTGTTGTTGCTCCCAAGATTCTCTTATGGCCCATACTCACGAGGGACTTTTGTCGCCCGTGAGTATGGGCCGTCGCACGCGCGCGCATCCCGAACTGTCGCCCGCCGCTCTTGTCGCCATGCGATTGAAAGTTTCAATCGCATGGCAACAGTCGCCGCCGCACCTCTGCCGCAACTGTCGCTAGTCCGCGTGAGTACGCGGACTAGCGACAGCAACCTCCATAGAGGTGAATGAAGCTTCCGGCGGGGGGAGGAGGAACGTCGGCGACAGCTTCCGTCTCGCCGCTGGTCCCTCTTCCGCGTGTGTACGCGGAGGGACCTGGAGAGAAGCTGTCGCCGGCCTGTCGCTAGCACGCTCACGTGTGCTGGCGACAGGCCACTTCTGCAGCCCGTGAGTACGGGCCATTAGACAACCTCTGAGGCCATCACAGAGCAGCTGTATTTGTACTGACATTAGATTACACACAGGTGCACTCTATTTAGTCATTAGCACTCATCAGGCAATGTCTATGGGCAACTGACTGCACTCAGACCAAAGGGGGCTGAATAATTACGCACACCCCACTTTGCAGTTATTGATTTGTAAAAAAAAAATGGAATCCTGTATGATTTTCGTTCCCCTTCTCACATGAACACCACTATGTATTAGTCTTTGACGTGAAACTCCAATAAAATTGATTCATGTTTGTGGTAGTAATGTGACAAAATGTGGAAAACTTCAAGGGGGCCGAATACTTTTGCAAGCCACTTTTGCAGTACTACTATTTCCATTGCTTCTGGGCTCCATAGACTAACATTATGTGGTATGCCTGAGTGAGTTTAGAAAGGCAAGGTTTACAAATATCACTAGCACTGGGAGTTTGGAAGGTCAGGGTTCATTAAAGCCTATCTGGATAGAGAGTCCCTGTAATTGGGAGACTGCGCACTGTACCAAATAGAACAGGCGCAATGAAGAACATATTTGGCTGGTAGTAATGAGACCCTGTTTGCACATCTGTCTACATGTATGTCTTCATTTTGCTTTGGTTTATAAAGCAACTAGTGCTAGGAGATAAAGAGGAACTTTAACCAAGGTATGTACTTTATTCCAATCAGTAGCCGATACCCCCCCTTCCCACAAGAAATCTTTACCTTTTCTCGGATAGATCATCAGAGGGGTCTGTGTGGCTGATATTGTGGTAAAACCCCTCCCACAGTGTGATGTCATGACCATGGTCCTGACAGTTTCCTGCCTGTGGAACTTGTTGCATTGTGGGAAATAACTTCTGTTTCCAACTGCCAAGCAAGCACTCTCCTTCTGTGCATAAAACTCTCAGTACACTCATTCCGTACAGATCACCTGGCAGAACTAAATAAGTCACCACAAGTGATACATTTCAGAATGTACTATAAATCAGGGATAGGAAAGATTTTATAATGGGCAAACACCAACTAAATCATTTATAAGTGAATTTTGTAAAAAAAAAATAAGGAATTATTTGTTTTGTTACTGCTGTCGCTGCTGGGAATAGTAGTACACCGCTCACCCACCACTGTATAGCATTTCTGTACTGCCACTGTACTGCTGCCAGTCAGCGTGTACTTTAAAGAGAATCTGTATTGTTGAAATCGCACAAAAGTAAACATACCAGTGCGTTAGGGGACATCTCCTATTACCCTCTGTCACAATTTGGATGCTCCCTGCCGCATTCAAAGTGGTTAAAAACAGTTTTTAAAAGTTTGTTTATAAACAAACAAAATGGCCCCCAAAACAGGAAGTAGGTTGATGTACAGTATGTCCACACATAGAAAATACATCCATACACAAGCAGCCTGTATACAGCCTTCCTTTTTAATCTCAAGAGATCATTTGTGTGTTTCTTTCCCCCTGCAGCTATCTTCCACTGAAGTGTCAGGCTGTTTCTTCCTGCAGAGTGCAGACAGCTGTGCCTGTATGTAATTCCTCAGTATGTGAAAGCCCAGCCAGCGCAGAGGAGTATTTATCCAGCTTGTAAAAGATAATAGAGCAGCGAGAACCTGCCATAATCTAAATAACACACAGGCAGTGTGCAGAGAGGGACCTGGAGAAGGGAGATGCATCACAGAACCACAGCACTGAAGAACTTGGCAGCCTTCCAGACACAGGCTGACAAGTCTGACAAGAGAGAGATAAGTTGATTTATTACAGAGATGGTGATAGTAGAACGTGCTGCAGTAAGCCAGAGCACATTAGAATAGATTTTGGAACTTGTAGGATGGAAGAAAACCGGATGAAATTTTTGTTACGGAGTCTCTTTAAGGATAAGTGAAATGAAGAAGAAAAAAAAGCAAATTGCTATCCGCACGCTTCTTGTCCACATGCAAGGCCTGGGTTGTTGTGTCTCAAAGCGTGGCCTTCTCCTCCTGCGCCGCCCTCCTCCTGTTCCATCACATGTGCTGCTGCTGGCTTAGCGTTACTGGTCCCTTTTCCTGGAACCTCTCATCTGTATTACATTTATGACTGCATGCTGACAAAAAGCAAATTGCTATCCGCACGCTTCTTGTCCGCATGCAAGGCCTGGGTTGTTGTGTCTCAAAGCGTGGCCTTCTCCTCCTGTGCCGCCCTCCTCCTGTTCCATCACGTGTGCTGCTGCTGGGTTAGCGTTACCGGTCCCTTTTCCTGGAACCTCTCATCTGTATTACATTTATGACTGCATGCCGACAAAAAGCAAATTGCTATCCGCACGCTTCTTGTCCGCATGCAAGGCCTGGGTTGTTGTGTTTCAAAGCGTGGCCTTCTCCTCCTGCGCCGCCCTCCTCCTGTTCCATCACGTGTGCTGCTGCTCGGTTAGCGTTACCGGTCCCTTTTCCTGGAACCTCTCATCTGTATTACATTTATGACTGCATGCCGACAAAAAGCAAATTGCTATCCGCACGCTTCTTGTCCGCATGCAAGGCCTGGGTTGTTGTGTCTCAAAGCGTGGCCTTCTCCTCCTGCGCCGCCCTCCTCCTGTTCCATCACGTGTGCTGCTGCTGGGTTAGCGTTACCGGTCCCTTTTCCTGGAACCTCTCATCTGTATTACATTTATGACTGCATGCCGACAAAAAGCAAATTGCTATCAGCACGCTTCTTGTCCGCATGCAAGGCCTGGGTTGTTGTGTCTCAAAGCGTGGCCTTCTCCTCCTGCGCCGCCCTCCTCCTGTTCCATCACGTGTGCTGCTGCTGGGTTAGCGTTACCGGTCCCTTTTCCTGGAACCTCTCATCTGTATTACATTTACGACTGCATGCCGACAAAAAGCAAATTGCTATCAGCACGCTTCTTGTCCGCATGCAAGGCCTGGGTTGTTGTGTCTCAAAGCGTGGCCTTCTCCTCCTGCGCCGCCCTCCTCCTGTTCCATCACGTGTGCTGCTGCTGGGTTAGCGTTACCGGTCCCTTTTACTGGAACCTCTCATCTGTATTACATTTATGACTGCATGCCGACAAAAAGCATGTTACCTGTGCAAAGAAAAGAGACATTTCCCGCATTTAAAAGACAGTTTTCCCTTTGAAACTTTAAAATCGATTTTCTCAAAAACTATAAGCTCTTTTTGCTAAAAAAAAAATTTCCTCTTGTACCCACTCCCAAGGTGCACATACCCTGTAAATTTGGGGTATGTAGCATGTAAGGAGGCTTTAAAAAACACGAAAGTTCGGGTCCCCATTGACTTCCATTATGTTCGGAGTTCGGCTCGAACACCCGAACATCGCGGCCATGTTCGGCCTGTTCGGCCCGAACCCGAACATCTAGATGTTCGCCCAACACTACCTGTTAGTAATCCTCACAAACAGTAAATAACTTAACCACTTGAAGACCACAGGCTTACACCCCCCTAGTGACCAGGCCATTTTTTACAAGTCAGGCCACTGCAGCTTTAACCGATTGATGCAGGGCCGTACAACTAAGCACACAAATGAGTCTGCCCTTCTTTTCTTGCCACCAACAGAGCTTTCTGTTGGTGGCATCTGATTGCTGCTGCGACTTTTTTCTTTTTGTTCATTTAAATATTTTTTTAAAAAATAAAAATGACATTTTAATTTAATTTGTTACAGCGGATACAAATCGTGCAATAAATCAGCAGTCTGTCTACTTCCTGCTTTCATGGAAGCAGACATAGGGTTAACATCCTGTGTTTTCAAATTAGCTGCTCTGCTGAGGCAACACAACTGAGGGATCGAATTACAACTTGTGATTAGTCACAGATGAGGGGGAATTAGACAGACTAAACATTTCCTTCTGTCCTGTTCAGGTCTACTTTAACCTATTTTGGTTCCTGGACGTAGAAACTACGTCCAGGAACCATGTGCGCTACCGCGTGCACGCGCGCTCCCGGCCCGCGGTTCGTTAGCCAGGCAATCAGCGTATCGGGCTATGGTGCCCGATCACTGATTCCTCTCCCCCGCTGAAAAAGTGACAGCTTCTCTCGGAAGCTTCGCTTTTTCTGGCTGTAACGTACCCCATACGTCGCTCTAAGCATGTGTTACGCTTAGAGTGACGCCATGTAAACAAACTCATGGCCGCCATCTTTTGGCCAAAAAGTAAAACTACAACTAAAAGTAAAAAAAAATTAAATTCAAACACACATTTACATTATAAATCACATGTTTACATCCTACCCTCCCAAAACTACCCAAATAAAATGTTTAATATAAAAAAAAAAACATTACAATAAAAAAAACATGTAAATATTTACATAAGGGTCTAAACTTTTTAAATATCAATGTAAAGATGAAATACTTCTATATTTTTTTTATTTTAAACTTGTAAATAGTGATAGATGCAAAACAGAAAAAAGGCACCTTTATTTCCAAATAAAATATTGTCGCCATACATTGTGATAGGGACATAATTTTAATGGTGTAATAACCGGGACATATGGGCAAATACAATACGGGAGTTTTAATTATGGAGGCATGTATTATTTTAAAACTATAATGGCTGAAAACTGAGAAATAATGAATTTTTTTCGTGTTTTTCTTA
Organism: Hyperolius riggenbachi; assembly: GCF_040937935.1. NCBI lineage: Eukaryota > Metazoa > Chordata > Amphibia > Anura > Hyperoliidae > Hyperolius > Hyperolius riggenbachi. Next base: position 111,031,107 of record NC_090655.1, read on the forward strand.
TTCTTCCTGTTAAAATACATTTACAGTAAAGTAGCTCTTAGCAAAATGTACCCCCCAAAGAAAGCCTAATTGGTGGCGGAAAAAACAAGATATAGATCAGTTCATTGTGATAAGTAGTGATAAAGTTATAGGCTAATGAATGGGAGGTGAACATTTTTCAAGTGAAAACGGCGGAACGCGAATGGGTTAAGACTCTGAAAAGGACTGTGCCTAACCTTGGGAGTCTGATAATAACTATTCACCTGCTGAGGCTGCAAAATAAAGGTCCACACTGAAGAACTTCCAAGAATCCCAATACAGACTGCCAGATATTCTGATCTCGATTCCGCCGTAGCATCTCTCAGCATTTTCCTAGAGATGAGTTCCTCTGCTAACTGTATGCGATTATTTTATAGAAAAAAAAGAATTAAAACTCCTGGCTAGTGCCTGCTGGGGAGACTTAGCTCTACACGGGAGATTCGCAGTAAGAGGGCAGCCTTAAAAACATTCCCAAAATTTGTGCTAAGATAGCACGAGTGCTGCAGGGGGAGGGCACTAAGGGCGACTATACTACCTATACTGGGGTAACTATACTAGGTTTACTGAGGCAACTATACTCCTTATACTGGGGCAACTAAACTCCCTGTACTGGGGCAACTAAACTCCCTGTACTGGGGCAACTAAACTCCCTGTACTGGGGCAACTAAACTCCCTATACTGGGGCGGATCCATCTGAAAATGGTACCTGCGACTAATGGCGCACGGTGTTGCCGCTAATACGGTTGTCGCTTATCTCTATTTAACGTTAAAGCCTTATTGTTATTTAATGTTAAAGCCTTATTGTTATTTAGCGTTAAAGCCTTATTGTTATTTAGCGTTAACACACAGACCCTCTCTGTACCTATCCCTAACCCCCCCTGGTGGTGCCTAACCATAAGACCCCCTGGGGGTGCCTAACCCTAACCACCCCCCTGGTGGTGCCTAACCCTAACCACCCCCCTGGTGGTGCCTAACCCTAAGACCCCCCTGGTGCTGCCTAATCTTAACCACCCCCCTGGTGGTGCCTAATCTTAACCACCCCCCTGGTGGTGCCTAACCCTAACCACCCCCTGGTGGTGCCTAACCCTAAGACCCCCCTGATGGGGCCTAACCCTAAGACCCCCCTGGTGGTGCCTAACCACTCCCCTGGTGGTGCCTAACCCTAACCACCCCCCTGGTGGTGCCTAACCCTAAGACCCCCCTGGTGGTGACTAACCCTAACCACCCCCCTGGTGGTGCCTAACCCTAACCACCCCCCTGGTGGTGCCTAACCCTAAGACGCCCCTGATGGTGCCTAACCCTAAGACCCCCCCAGTGGTGCCTAATCCTAACCTTGACAGTGTTACATTAAAGGAACTTATGTTTAAAAAAGCATTTTGTTAAGAATGTTGGGGTTAAGGAGACCTCTAGCCTTGAATTGGACCAATTTGTACATTCTGGTCTAAAGAACAAAGTTTCATCCGCTAAATGAATCCAGTAAATCCATGAACGCTTTTGAAACATTAGTATTGGAGGATCTGAATAAATTGAACAACCGCTTTGTAGACAATTTGACACCTGTAGAGAGGAGAGCACTAAGGACACTGCAGAACGATGAATCTATCATCATTCGCCCCGCCGACAAGGGAGGGCAAGTTGCAATCCAAAATCTAGAGCAATATCATGCGGAAGCTCTACGTCAGCTTCATGATGATAGAACATATCAAGTTTTAAAATTAGATCCAACCTTTAAGTTCCTCAGAAGATTGGAGAACTTTCTGAAGGAGGGCAGACAGAGGGGGATCATAGATGAGGAAGAGTTTGCTTTTCTATACATTGATAAACCTAGGACACCAGTATATTACCATCTCCCCAAGATCCATAAGACTCTCGACAATCCCCAGGAAGACCCATAATATCGGGGATTGGGTCCATGACGTCGAACTTATCGAAATACGTAGACCAATATTTACAGAGAATAGTAAAATCTACCCCCTCCTATATCAAGGATACCCGGCATTTTCTCAAAACACTGTCAGAATATGAATGGGCTGAGGACTATTGGCTATGTACATTGGACGTAGCCTCACTGTATACGGTGATCCCGCATACCAAGGGGGTGGAGGCAGTCCAATTCTTTTTGGAGGAGGACGGCACTCTAGAAAATGAGCAGATCCAAATTATCCTACAAAGTATCTCTTTTATATTGAAGCACAATTATTTTAAATATGGTGATGAATACTTCCTCCAGGGCACCGGGATGGCGATGGGGACCCGGTTCGCTCCGGCCTTCACCAATTTATATATGGCCCACTGGGAAAGATTCATTCTAGGTGGTCCTATGGGCCCCGGAGCCGCCCTGGTGCTCTGGAGAAGGTTCATAGATGATGCCTTTTTTATTTGGAAAGGTACACAGGAGAATCTTGAGGAATTTTTAAGATGGATTAATGCCAATGAATATGGCTTGAAGTTTGTGGGAGAATTCAGTAGAGAAACCGTAAATTATCTAGACCTCACAGCGTTCCCCGAAAATAACAAAATCTTGACAAAGACCTTTCTGAAGCCAATTGATACCAACAGTTATATTAATATGGACAGTTGTCATCATCTCAAATGGCTTACCAATATACCTCAGGGGCAGTTCCTGAGGTTGAGGAGAAACTGTTCAAAATTAATTGATTATGAGGTGGAAGCTAACACTTTACAGACCAGGTTCCAACAGAAGGGTTATCCACAGGAGTTGGTGTCACAAGCCAAAGAAAAAGCAAGAAGCAGAGATAGGGAAGCTTTATTGGAGGAGAAAATGCAGACAAACACACAAAATACCCATCAGTTAGGCCTCATTATGAACTATTCAGCACAAGCCAATAAAGTGAGGACTATAATCAATAAATTCTGGAAAATATTAAGAGAAGATCCTGTTCTCACCCCTATGCTCCCTGCCCATCCAAAAAATTATTTTTAGAAAATCTAGGAACATTGGAAATTTGGTGGCTCCAACAGTTAAGAACCCCAAGAGAAATGTGAAACAGCAAGGCTACTTTAGAAAATGTGGCTTCTGTCGAGCATGTAGGGAGAACGGCTTACCTATAGAAAAAATGAGTGAGGTGATCTCCACATCCAATAAGGAACTGTTCAAAATAAATGAAATAATGAATTGTGATACAGCAGGAGTCATATATGTACTCACCTGTCCTTGCTTAAGACAGTATGTGGGGAGGACTAAGCGCACCTTAAGGCCTCTTGCACACTGCAAGCAATTCAGATTCAGATTCCGCTTTTTAATCTGTTTTTACTTCCGATTCAGATTCAGATTTGCAGTTTGCTCCCTGCACACTGCAAATCTGAATCTGAATCGGAGGTAAAAACTGATTAAAAAGCGGAATCTGAATCTGAATTGCTTGCAGTGTGCAAGAGGCCTAAAAGAGAGACTGGGAGAACATTGTGCTAATATATTGAAGGGGAACAGCAAACATCCATTGTCAGCCCACTAAAAAGAATTCCATGACTGTTCCTTTAAGGGAACGAAGTTCTGTGCGGTAGAGAAAGTTTTGAAGTCATGGAGGGGAGGAGACTTTATCCAACAGATGTCTAGAAGAGAATCCAATTGGATTTATAACTTAAATACATTAAAACCATACGGCCTGAACAGCGAAATAGAGTTGTTTGCCTTTGAATGATATGTGTTGTCGTTACCATGACAACTAGTGAGCTTGCACAGTATAAGAGACAGCCCCCTCTATCCCTCGTGTTGCCAGCTTTGAGAAAGAAAGGCGTTCCTTCCGAAACGTCAGCTCCAGGCATCACGTGTGACGTCACATGCTACGAGGAAGAGGGTGTTTGCTTAGAATCAACACGCAGCGTGGGATTACGGAATCCGTTCATCACCACCGCCGCCTCTCTTCCGGGAGCCGGGCAGGCTGCCCGACCCTGCAGCATCCATCTCACAGTGTGTCAAGTCTCTCTCATTGTGCTGCCGCCGGGGCCATTGAGATCGAGCGGCTCCCCCACAGAATCTGTGCAGCTCCAGCGGTTTATATCATTCCAATTATGGGGAACGTGAGTACTCACCACCATTTGCACTGCCATTACCATCTCAGCAGGCTAAGCTTAGTGAAGCAATATGAGCTTATAATCAATATAAAGTGCAAGGCACAGAACTTATCAGCGGAAACATCACTGCATGTCCAGGGGCGGCGCCAGGGGGGTGCTTGGGGGTGCTCGAGCACCCCCTAGAATTGTCCAAGCACCCCCAAAGCACCCCCTGGAGTGAACTGACTTCAGGCGTCTAAAAGACACCAAGTCAGTTCACACAGCGGCAGCACGGAGCAGCAGGCAGGGCTACGGTAAGATGGCCGCCCGGAGCCCTGTTCTGCAGACTTCGAGTCTGCAGTGCATGGCTTCGGGCGGCCATTTTCCTGTAGCCCTGCTCTCAGTATGCAGGCAGGAAGTCTCGTCGTGACGTCGGGAAGGAAGAGGATCGTGGGCGCGCGGGCGCTGCGCGCCACAAGGAGGTCGGGACTCGGGACAGGAGGTCGGGAAAGAAGGTCTTCTGGCTGTAGGTGAGTAAATGGGTTTTTCTTTTCTTTTTCAGGTGATGCTGATTGTGCATATTGGGGTCATATCTGCTACGGATTGTGCATATTGGGGTCATATCTGCTACGGATTGTGCATATTGGGGTCATATCTGCTACGGATTGTGCATATTGGGGTCATCTCTGCTACGGATTGTGCATATTGGGGTCATATCTGCTACCGATTGTGCATATTGGGGTCATATCTGCTACGGATTGTGCATATTGGGGTCATATCTGCTACGGATTGTGCATATTGGGGTCATATCTGCTACGGATTGTGCATATTGGGGTCATTTCTGCTACCGATTGTGCATATTGGGGTCATATCTGCTACCGATTGTGCATATTGGGGTCATATCTGCTACGGATTGTGCATATTGGTCATATCTGCTACCGATTGTGCATATTGGGGTCATATCTGCTACCGATTGTGCATATTGGGGTCATATCTGCTACCGATTGTGCATATTGGGGTCATATCTGCTACCGATTGTGCATATTGGGGCCATATCTGCTACCGATTGTGCATATTGGGGCCATATCTGCTACCGATTGTGCATATTGGGGCCATATCTGCTACCGATTGTGCATATTGGGGCCATATCTGATAACGATTGTGCATATTGGGGCCATATCTGATAACGATTGTGCATATTGGGGCCATATCTGATAACGATTGTGCATATTGGGGCCATATCTGATAACGATTGTGCATATTGGGGCCATATCTGATAACGATTGTGCATATTGGGGCCATATCTGATAACGATTGTGCATATTGGGGCCATATCTGATAACGATTGTGCATATTGGGGCCATATCTGATAACGATTGTGCATATTGGGGCCATATCTGATAACGATTGTGCATATTGGGGCCATATCTGATAACGATTGTGCATATTGGGGCCATATCTGATAACGATTGTGCATATTGGGGCCATATCTGATAACGATTGTGCATATTGGGGCCATATCTGATAACGATTGTGCATATTGGGGTCATATCTGATAACGATTGTGCATATTGGAGCCATATCTGATAACGATTGTGCATATTGGGGTCATTGGACGTGTTTTTTGTTAAAATCTGCTCACATTACGTGTATTTTCTTGAGAAAACCTGCACAATTATGTGAATTTTCTGGGAAAAGGGTCACCAAAACTTGGGCCCTCTGTCTTTGCGTTGCACTTTTAAAGGGAACCCGAGGTGAGAATAATATTGAGGCTGCCATATTTATCTCCCTTTAAGCAATACCAGTTGCCTGGCTGCCGTGCTGGTCCTCTGCCTCTTATTCTTTCAACCATAGACCCTGAACAAGCATGCAGCAGGTCAGGGATTTCTGACAATATTGTCAGAACCGACAAGATTAGCTGCATGGCTTGTTTCTGGTGTAATTCAGTTCACTACTACAGCCAAATAGATCAGCAGGGCTGCCAGGCAACTAGTATTGTTTAAAAGGAAATAAATATGGCAGCCACCATATCACTCTCACCCTGGGTTCACTTTAAATTACAGTTAGCCCCGCCCTCACCCGGTCATGACCACGCCCATTTTTTCGCCGCGGCGCGCTTAGCGCGCCGCAGGTTGTAACCACACCCATTTTTTGCCGCAGCGCGCTTCGCGCGCCGCAGGTCGGCAGCTCCCCCAGAAATTGGTCCAGCACCTGCATAGCACCCCCTAAAAAAATTTCCTGGAGCCGCCACTGTGCATGTCAAATAACATTTATAGCAAGGATTGCCTATCTGATGTAAACTATAAAGTCAATCAAGTTACAAGTTGCAATTGCATATTATGCCATCTAAACGTCTTTACCAAGGAGTACCATCTCTGCAAAAAAATGTTTTGCTTCAGGATCACCATTATTAATGGGTCATTACCCTTGAGAGCCACTTACCATCATTGTTTACAGAATTACAGAATCAAGAATATTTATTAATTCTTATGCTTTTAACCAATACTAATTCAAGCTGTGCAATAATTTTTATGAGATTTATGAATTTTTTAAATTTTGTCATATGATGCTTACCATTAAATTAATATTATTAGCGCTATCTGATACTCTTACAATGACATTAAATCCATTCACCGTTTTGCAGTTAAATAACGTCTGCAGTTTGGCTTATGTAGGGTGCTATTGATAAATAACGTTACTGTGGGCAATAAAGTGTGCTGTTTGGCAAATGAACAGCACTATTGATAAATAACATTAGTGTGTGCCATTATTGATAAATAACGTTAGTGTGTACCGTTTTTCTTTTTTTTTTTTCCTGTGCGCCATTATTATGCAGTACTAACGATAAATAGCGATAAGCGTATCTTTTTAATGCGGCGCCATTTATATGCATAGGCGCTGTGCACCATTATTCATTGATCCGACTGGGGCAACTAAACTGCTTATACTGGGGCAACTAAACTCCCTCTACTGGGGCAACTAAACTCCCTGTACTGAGGCAACTAAACTCCCTGTACTGGGGCAACTAAACTCCCTGTACTGGGGCAACTAAACTCCCTATACTGGGGCAACTAAACTGCTTATACTGGGGCAACTAAACTCCCTCTACCGGGGCAACTAAACTCCCTGTACTGAGGCAACTAAACTCCCTGTACTGGGGCAACTAAACTCTCTATACTGGGGCAGCTATACTGCCTATACTGGGGCAGCTATACTCCCTATACTGAAGCAGCTATACTCCCTATACTGAGGCAACTAAACTCCCTATACTGGGGCAACTAAACTCCCTATACTGGGGCAACTCTACTGGCTACCCATACTTTACCTGGTTACCTATAACCCCCCCCCCCCCCCCCCCCAAAAAAAAAGTTTGGTCTAGATAGCGGTCCCCGGGCTGAAAAAGGCTGGGACCCCTGCCATATATCATCCACTATAATGCACGGGACACTTGTTTTTCAGTTTTCTGTGTGTGTTTTCTTCACACCAGGGGCTTGATTCACAAAAGCGTAATAACTAATATCACGCCCGTGCTATGCAGTTATCACGCAACCTGCCGCGCACTAGCCCAAAGGATTACGTGTGCGTGTTAAACAAAGGTTTGCATGCACTGACGCGCGCTTTCACGCGCAAACATGTTTACACGTGAACGTAATCCTTTACGCGTGCAAACCTTCGCACGCGGCAGATCGCGGGATAACTGCATAGCATGACCGTGATATCAGTTATCACGCTTTTGTGAATCAAGACCCATGTGTGTTTATATGCAAAAAAAAAAAAACACACGTTACTTCACAGCAGCTAATGTAATAAAAAAAGATGCACAGAATGTGCAGAATTATGCAGCACGACGTCAGTTTCTTCCCTGCACATTAGTAAAAAAGGAAAAAAAGGGTGCATGCAGCAAATGGACTAATTGGGTGTCGCAATTGGCACCAATGTGAAACATATCAGTATTTGCGCACCGGAGAGGAAATATGGCCCCCAGGTAAATAGCAGGTGATGCTACAGCACCCGCTATATATCGGGCACTGCAGGCTCCCAAATGCTGATATTTTTAGGCCCCTATGGTGGCGCCTGATTAGCTTTTTTTTTTTTTGCCGCAAATGGTGTGTGTGTGTGTGTGTGTGTGTGTGTGTGTGTGTGTGTGTGTGTGTGTGTGTGTGTGTGTGTGTGTGTGTGTGTGCGTGCGTGCGTGCGTGCGTGCTTTAGGCATTAGCTATGTAGAGGTAGTTTGAGTGGTTGTGAGGGTTAAGGGTTAGGCAGTTAGTGTGCACGGGGGAAGAGTTTAGGTTTAGGCATTTGGTAGGTAGTTTGTACAGGTGGGTGGGTTAGGCATTAGGTAGATAGTGTGTGCGGTTGGGGGGGGGGGGGGGAGTTTAAGTTTAGGCATTAGGCAGGTAGTGTATGCCAAGGGGGTTAAGTGTGTGCTGGGAGGCACAGATTTAGGCATTAGGTATGGAGTTTGTGCCGGGGGGGTTAAGGGTTAGGCATTACATAGGTAGTGTTTGTGTGTGGGGGGGGGGGGGATTAAGGTTTAGGCATTAGGCACGTAATATGTGTGAGGGGTGCAGGGCCGGATTTCTGGCAAGGCCAACCTAGGCCATGGCCTAGGGCGCCAGAATAACAGCAATATTTAGGGCGGCTAAGGAGCAGTTGTTTGCAGTTCATCAAACAACATCAAAGCGTTTGATCGTGCTATTCATGCTGCCTGCCAACTACAGCCTCCTCTGCACCTTCCTTCACTTCCTCTCGCCAGTAAACACACTCTATTGCAGGCAGTCAGACCCGGTTCATCCGCCCCCAACCGCCCTGCATTGTTGTAGGCTAATAGCAGGCAGCCGCTGGCAGGCTGGACGGCCGGGTCTGGTGGCACGTGACTCTTGTGACACACGTGGCGGCGGGGGATGAAAGGCACCATTGGTTCACTCAGAGCATGCAGCGATCATGGTGGAGCCTCTGCCCTTCCTCCGGCTCCAGCTGTAAAGCAGGGTAAGATTATCCGATAACAGAGCGAGCATTCTTTTTCTTGCTGGCAGTGCAGAGGCTCTTTCTTTACTTCTCCGTGCACACTCCGTTTTCTTTCCTCCTTCAGCAGGTCTGCTGCTCAGCTCTCTGCCCCTCCCCTTGGCATCATGGTAGTATGGAGGAACTTAGAGCCAGCAGTCCTGCTGGAGGAGGAGGAGGAAACAGAGGAAGCACGGAGAGGTAAATTTGAAAGAGCATCTGCACTTCCAGCTCTGCCCAGGGGGAAGGGAGAATAGGGGCTTAGCTGAGTGTGTCTGTAACTCTTCATTGATCACAATTAGCATTTTTACACAGTGCACGTCATATGTATTCAGTCAAGCCTTTCTGTTTCAGTGCAGCACGGACTCTGCAGGCAGCGTCAGGAATGTTAGGCATGTGTGAGTCTGAGTGCACTGCCACTGACAGGCTGCTAATTTTCTGTCTGCCTTGCATTGCTGCTGTCTGAAATTTCTTCACAGGGGACAAGGCAATGTTTGGGGGAAAAGAACAGGGTGCATGCATTGTTATTTGTACTGTGTGCAATGTTGTAAAGGCAGAATTAATATGGTGACTGTGCACATGGACTTTTACAGATGGCATACCCTTGTAAAACTACAGCTGACATAATAGATGTACTATTGCACTGCCCACCCTCTCTCTTCCCTCTAGCCTAGCTCTCCCACCATCACTCTTACCATCTCTATGCCCATTGTACTGTCTCCCTTTCATTGTCAACCCCCTCCATGTGGCTTTTTCTATCTTTTCTCTTTTTCAGGCTTTGTACCCACTTACTATCTGTAATCTTTTGTCATTGTACTGTTTTTAATAATGCTGACATGTTCTGCAACACTCAGTGGCGTAGCTAAGGAGCTGTGGGCCCCGATGCATGTTTTACAATGGGGCCCCCCAAGCATTCTATATATAGCAAATGATACGGCGCACCAAAACCTGCCAATGGCAACTACAGTGTCAGAGGTGTAAGAAGGGGATGGGGAGCAGTTTGTTAATGATTACCACTATTCAAAGTATCTATAGAAGTGATTATTATGAGCACAGGACCAATAGAGAACCAATACTGTAGTTGAGGGAGGGCTCTTAGGGGCCCCTCTTGACCAAGGGCCCCAATGCGGTCGCTACCTCTGCAACCCCTATTGCTACACCCCTGGCAACACTTTACAGAGTACATAGTCATGTCACTGACTGTCCCCAGAGGGGCTCACAATCTAATCCTACCATAGTCATAGTCTAATGCCCTACCATATTATTATTATTATGTATTTATATAGCACTGACATCTGCAGCACTTTACAGAGTACATCATCATGTTAATGACTGTCCTCACAGGAGCTCACAATCTAATTATATAATAGTAATAGTCTAATGTCCTACCATATTACTATTATGTATTTATAGCAGTGACATCTTCTACAGCACATTACAAAGTACATAGTCATGCCACTGATTGTCCTCAGAGGAGCTCACACTCTAACCCTACCATAGTCATAGTGTAATGTCCTACCATATTATTATTATGTATTTATATAGCACTTACATCTGCAGCACTTTACAGAGTACATAGTCATGTTAATGACTGTCCTCACAGGAGCTCACAATCTAATTCTATAATAGTAATAGTCTAATGTCCTACCATATTATTATTATACATTTGTATTGCACTGGCATCTTCTACAGGACTTTACAGAGTACATAGTCATGTCCCAACATACCTGGCCTCAGAGGAGCTCAATATCTCAATATCTTATCCCTACCATGGTCATAGTCAGACCAGGTTTGAAGTTTGTGTGGGTGGACCAATTAATGTTTTTGGGGATGTTGTAGTAAAGTACATTTGACACAGCCTGCCGTGCGCTATAATCAAACACAGGTACAGACTTCATTTATATGTTTTTTTTGGGAGAGGGAAGGGCGGCTGATGACAGCTGGCCTTGGGTGTTGAAAAGTAGAAATCCGGCCCTGGAGGGGTGTGTTGGCGGGTTAAAGAGGAGCTGTCGGCTATACTATCTCAGGGGGAAAAAAACTAAAGATATAAGTAGATAAATACTTGCTCTACTTACATAACATATGTATTGCACTGTCCCCTTTATGATTCCTGTGAATTTTATAAAGGAAAAGTAGAGAATACTATTCTAGACAGTTTCCATATTTACTGTGGCTATTTTGAAGCCAGTCGTGATGTAATATCCCGTTACACACCAAAAGCGTGCAGGAGAACGGCTCCTGCACGCGTTGCGGCGTGTCGTCGGAAAACTCCGGTGCGACGCTGAGTAGCGGCGGTAGTAGTTAATTACCCCGAAGGGGAAACGGCGATTCCCGACGATAAAATGCGCCGGGATGCGTCATACCGCAACGTATCGAAACGCAGCGTCGGGTGTGAAAGGTAAAAGGACAGTCTATGGACTTTCCTTTTACCTTGGTTAACGCAAAGTATAGACTTTGCGTTAAAACGCCAGAAGTGGGCTCTGGTGTGAAAGAGCCCTAAGTCTCCTCTGCCTGATTTTCTCGCCCTTCACTATTGAAAGTGCATTGTTTCAGCCTGAGAAATTTTGGCCAATCGGAGTGGAACAGAGGTGTGGGAAAACAGGAGGGAAAGAGGCTTCAGCCAATCAGGCTGCATTAGTTAAGTCTGAGGGGAAGTAGAGTAGCAAAAAAAATAAAAAAAGACAACCCAACATGCCCTGCAACTTTTCTTTTGTGTACCATATTTTCTGTGTACCAAATAAAAGTCATGTAAACTGGGGAATGACAATTTATCAACAAGAAAAGTAATAGTGATTCTAACTTTTGGATTGCCTGATTAGCATCCTTATGACTTGTTTACCAGATAAAAATAAAGAACTGATTTTTGATTTTATGCCTGGCAGTTACTCTTTAAGGATAGGCATCGGGGTTAGACATAGTCATAGTAAAATGTTGGTATTTAATACCAATATTTTACCATCAGCCTTACTGCGCACCCAAATTTCCAGGTGCCTGTATTTGATAGATTTGTGAACTAGGCCGTTGATTAGCATGAGTGTTCAGTTTAAATCAGTTTTTCTATGCAGAAAAAACGTGCACAAAAATAGACAAGTGTGTCTGACTCACAGTATAGAGGTATAGGAAATACCTTATATTCGAATCAGACCCATGGAGGGGCAACAAAGAGCTATAGGCTTAGTGAGAAGTGTAGGGGGAGGTAAGTTTTAGTTTATTAGGGTGGGGGGGAGATTAGAGTAAAGGCTCATACACACATCAGACTATAGTCTTTGGAAAATGAAAGATCACAGACCAATCTTACCACCCTTCATGTAGTATGAGAGCCTTACCTTCACAGTCTTTTCTATGGAGCTGAACTCCCCATCAGAAAAAAATCTTTTGCGATTTTTCATTAATTTTGTTATGCGATTTGCGATTTTCATTCGCATTGCACTATCCCTCTGAAAATCGGTCCAGAAAGTGATCGTGATTTGCGATTTACAAATCGAATCACTATAGTGGAAAATACTTCTCATGATTTCTATGATAAAGTAGCAACCCTAGCGATTTGCAATTTTGCGATTCAGCTGTGTAGTGGAAAAAGGCCCTTTGTAGTTTTTGAGAAAACAGATTTTAAAGTTTGGCATGAAAAAGTGATGTATAAACCCCTTAAATTCCAGATTTCAACATATTTGTCAATAAATAAGAAAATGGACAGCCTACAGTCCCCCCTCCCACTGCTAACCACTTGTGCCCTATGCAGGCTTGTATTCCCCAGGGAATTTGTTACCTGCCATTGTTAGGCCTCGGCACCCTGAGCTAGAAGCTATAGCAACACCCTGCTGATGTAGTGGTACCAGGGCCTTTACTATCGCTGTAGTAACTGCATCCTCATGGAAAGTAGTAGTTACTAAGGCTTTTTTTGACATGCATACAAAAAAACATTTGATGTGAACCAGCCTATTGATTAACATGTGCTGTCAGAGCTAATGTGTTTTCACATACAGGAAAATATACACTGTGAATATACAAAAAATGTTATTTAAAAAACCTGAAACTGGGCTTTAAATAATACATTTATTTACACAGACCTGTATATAAAGCCTGAAATAGGCGCTTCTGAGGAGCACTGTACTCACTGCTTCTATTTTCTGCATATTATAGTAGAGAAAAAGCACCATTCTAATCATTATCATTGCTGTGCTATCTGTTGTCATTAGCTATGGTCACATGATGCTGCCTGAGCCAGCCTCTAGCAGTGGCAGTTATGGTCTCACACTGCTGCATGAGCCAGCCTCCAGCAGTGGCAGTTACAGTCTCAAGCTGCTGCATGAGCCGCCTCAACTGTCACTCCAGGCCTAGCAGCATTTGATGCAGCAACATACCTGGTGTTCTCCCTGAACTGATCCCTGAATTTGGCTATATCTGACTTCTACAACATGTTTTTCCAACTGCTCTGCTACGTTTGGCTCTGCCTTGTGCCACCAGTCCTTGCCTGGCAGTTTTTCATCATTTGTGGCAGAATCTGGACTCTGGCTGGACACTGTAAGTATCAGCAGTACACACAATATGACACTATGTTTCCATATATCTCCACTAGATGTTCACATTATCAGCCATAGGGGGTTTCCAAGGAAGGAGATTTATTAGTAGTATTTAGCGTTTATATAATAAATGGCTATCCCTATCTATCAAGGGTCCATTTGTTTTTTAAATCTAGGCCTTTCCACAGTGGTGTAGCAATAGGAGATGCAGAGGTAGCGGCTGCACCAGGGCCCTTGGGCCAGAGGGTCCCCAAGGGGTCCACTTTTCGCCACAGTATTAGCTCTTTATTGGTCCAGTGCCGCTAATAATCACTTCTATAGATGCTCTGAATATAGTAATCATCATCAGTAATCAAACTGCATCCCATCCCCTTCTTGCACCTCTGACACTGTGCTTGTTCTTGGCAGGTTTTGGTGTGCTGTATCAATTGTTATGTATAGAGTGCTGGGGGGCAATGGAAAACTTGCACTAAGGCCCACAACTTCTTAGCTACGCCACTGCCTTTCCATGTTGCCACAGCAACATACTCCTGCTGATGTAAAATGTGTGTAGAAGGGGCATTACTGTGGCAACTGCACAACTGCACCCTTATGTCAAGTAATAAATACTGAGGCATACATGCAAAAAGGGCATCTGGGAAAAAGGGCGCGTGATGTAAACAAAAAGCGGTAACATATAAAAATATTGTGTTGTATTTAGTTTATAATAATGTTTTTACAAATTATAAAACATTTAATAATGTGTATGAAATCGCAAATTGTGAAAATGATAATTTTCCCTGTTTTCAAAGTAAAACCTATAATTACGTTTGTTAAAAAACGATAATATATGTATAATCATAATTGTATAATATTGTGTATAACCTTCATTTATCGTTTCTTCGTGCAATAAAATCGGAAATATTGTTTATAGCCCTCCCTCTACCTATCCCTAACCCTCAGACCCCCCCCCCCCTGGTGGTGCCTAACCCTAAGACCCCCTGGTGGTGCCTAACCCTAAATCCCCCTGGCGGTGCCTCTCCCTAAGACCCCCCCCCCTGGTGGTGCCTAACCCTAAATCCCCCTCTGGTGGTGACTAACCCTAAGACCCCCCAGGTGGTGCCTAACCCTAAATCTCCCTGGTGGTGCCTAGCCCTAAATCTCCCCTGGTGGTGCCTAACCATAAGACCCCCCTGGTGGTACCTAACCCTAGGACCCCCCTGGTGGTGCCTAACCCTAAAACCCCCCTGGTGGTGGCCTAACCCTAAAACCCCCCTGTGGTGCCTCTCCCTAAGACCCCCCCCCTCGTGGTACCTAACCCTAACCCCTCCCCCCCCCCTTAATGATCGCTTTATTGTGTGAATGTTTTACAAATAGTGACTGTAAAAAATATATTACAATATACTTGCTGATCACTTTATTATGTGAATAATAATTTTTTACAAACAGTAAGGGATAAAATTTTAAATAACATTTTAGTTAAATAGGATAGATATGTTTAGTATTTTTATAAACGTTATTCGTTACAGGGGCATTCCGTAATCTTAAATCATCAGATTAGATGGACAGCGTTTGTGAACAGCAGTTTTCAGATCTTGCCACAGATTCTCAATTGGATTTAGATCTGGACTTTGACTGGGCCATTCTAACACATGGATATGTTTTGTTTTAAACCATTCCATTGTTGCCCTGGATTTATGTTTAGGGCCGTTGTCCTGCTGGAAGGTGAACCTCCGCCCCAGTCTCAAGTCTTTGCAGACTCCAAGAGGTTTTCATCCAAGATTGCCCTTTTTGCAGCCTGAGGCTTCTTGCACACTGCAAACGATTCCGATTCAGATTCCGCTTTTTAATCAGTTTTGACCTCCGATTCAGATTCAGATTTGCAGTGTGCAAGGAGCAAACTGCAAATCTGAATCTGAATCGGAAGTAAAAACAGATTAAAAAGCGGAATCTGAATCTGAATTGCTTGCAGTGTGCAAGAGGCCTAAGCCTGCTTTAAATTTCTCAATAACTTTATCCCTGACCTGACTAGTCTAGTGTGTTCTTTGGACTTCATGATGTTGTTGCTCCTAATATTCTCTTAGACAACCTCTGAGGCCGTCACAGAGCAGCTGTGTTTGTACTGACATTAGATTACACACAGGTGCACTCTAGTCATTAGCACTCATCAGGCAATGTCTATGGGCAACTGACTGCATTCAGACCAAAGGGGGCTGAATAATTACGCACACCCCACTTTGCAGTTATTTATTTTTAAAAAATGTTTGGAATCATGTATGATATTCGTTCCCCTTCTCACGTGTACACCACTTTGTATTGGTCTTTCACGTGGAATTCCAATAAAATTGATTCATGTTTGTGCAGACTGGTCGAAAATGCCAAATCCGATTCCACGGTAATTCCGCATTCCGCCATTGCCAAATACTGATTCTGCTTTCCGCTACCAATTTCGCATTCCAATGCGGAATTTCTGCCGGAAATCGCGGAAATTCCGCCCGACTTTAACATCGATTTTCTCAACAACTGTAAGGTCTTTTTGAAAACTTTTTTTACATCTTGTTCAGAAGATTCTGTTTAATAAACCCTGAAAATTTGGTGTTTCTAGGACTTACAGGGGCTTTGCTATTAACCGTTAAAGTCGGCGGATTTTTCCTGTAATGTAAATGCAGAAAATAGGCAGAAGCAGATTTTCTGCATTTTACATTACAGTAAAAATCCGCCGACTTTAGCGGTTAATGGCAAAGCCCCCATAAGTCCTAGAAACACCAAATTTTCAGGAGTTGTTAAACTGAATCTTGTGAACAAGATGCAAAAAAATGTTTCAAAAGACCTTACAGTTTTTGATAGAATCAATGTTAAAGTCGGGCGGAATTTCCGCGATTTCCAGCGGAATTTCCGCGATTTCCGGCGGAAATCCGCCTAATCCACTTGCATTACCGATTTCCGCATTCCGATGCGGAAATGCAATTTCCGATCGGAATTCGGAAATTGCATTTCCGTGGAATCCCGAATGAGCATCCCTAGTGGCAGTAATGTGACAAAATGTGGAAAATTTAAAGTGGGCCGAATACTTTCGCAAGCCACTGTATATACACAGTATATACATATTTATACAGTATATATGTAAAAACACATGCAGATCTGTTTTTTTTTCTTCTGCCTTGTGCGACTCTTCAGGGTCACTTTAAAGGGAACCTTAACTGAACGGGGGGTAAAGAGTTTTACTTACCTGGGGCTATTACCAGCCCCCTGCAGCAGTCCTGTGCCCTCGGTGCCGCTCTGGAATCCTCTGGTCCCCCGCTGTCACTTAGTTTCGTTTTTGACGACTCACCAGTCGCCGGCCGCCATGCGTATTATTGGACGCATTCACCAATGCAATTAGCGCTATTGCGGACCACAACGCGTACAAAAATACACGTTGCCGCATATCTACGCGTGCGAAATGCGGCAACGCGTATTTTTTTTACGTGTTGCGGTCCGCAATAGTGCTAATTGCATTGGTGAATGCGTCCAATAATACGCATGGCGGCCGGCGACTGGTGAGTCGTCAAAAACGAAACTAAGTGACAGCGGGGGACCAGAGGATTCCAGAGCGGCGCCGAGGGCACAGGACTGCTGCAGGGGGCTGGTAATAGCCCCAGGTAAGTAAAACTCTTTACCCCCCGTTCAGTTAAGGTTCCCTTTAAGTTTTGTCCCGCCGTGTGACATCACGCCGCCGGCTCTGATTGCGATGTACGCAGAAAGGCCGGGAGAGTCGGGGGAAGATGTTGGAGTCCCGCCGCACAGCAGCGATCGCGCGCGAGACTCCTAAAAGGCAGGGAATTCCCTAGCCTGACCTGAGCTTGGTTTACCGCTCGCAGCTCATCTATCCACGCCCAAGCTCAGGTCGGGCTTACTGCCAGGGAGGCCACTGAGGCTTTTCTATGTTTTCCATAGCAACTGCATCCTAAGGGTAATGTCCCATAGTAGTTTAGGCTGAGACACACGGCCAAGCGTTTGCAATGTGTTTGTGTTTTGAAATCGATTTTGTTGCGGTTTTTCAAAATCATGGTTATTTTGTGGCGTGTATCATTCAAGTCAATTGGAATGCGTTTTTCAAAATGCAAATGCATCGCAAACACTTGCAAAACACTTGGCAGTGTGTCTGTTGCCAACCTCCCAACTTTGTCAAATAAGAGGGAGGGATGCCTTTTAGGGCAAAACTAGCAAGAAACATGCCTTTATTATATCTCTCATCAAAAGTCCATAAGGAATTTACATTTTCTTGTGCTTAATGTGATGTTTTGTTTTTTTTCTGCAGTGCGGCGTCTCTTCTCCAGACCACCCCTCGTCATCACACCCAGCCCTGACGCCATCCTGCTGTACTCACAGCTGGTTGAAGTGCAGAGATCTCTGGTGAGTATTATTATTCCTCCCTATTGCAGCTAATTAACCCTAATTAGTGCTAATCAGGACGAATATTTATTGTTCTCTCTGTTCATTCAAAATTTAATATACATTTCTCTTTCCAGCACCGTGAAAGAACCAGGAATGCCATGCCGACTGCCCTGGCTATCCAGAAGTCCTGGGATCAGAAGACGGGCAGGCGAGTGCACCCACTCTTCCGGTTGAGTGAACCTGCTCCTACACGTAAGAGACTTGTAAAGGCAGGGGCGTAACTAGAAATAAATGGGCCCCCCTGCTAAACTTCGGATGGGGCCCCCCCATCTCCATCCCCCCCTCTCGTCTACAAAACTTTGTATGTTTCGTTATCAGTGGCAGATGCAGTCATTAGAACAACTGTGCAGAGAGCAGAAAGCTGTCTTTCTCCATGCCAAAACTCCTCAAGCATCACTACAGGACACAGCACTTGGGGAGGGGTAGAACAGCACTGTACACAATACCCTGCTGTACACTGAATGGGGACTGTCTACAAATATTTGTCTGCAAAACCTTGTATGATTCCATATCAGTGGCTGAGCAGATGTAGTCAGAACAATTGCGCAGAGTGCAGAAAGTTTTTTCTCTCCTTGCCCTTAGTTGTCAGTCTCTCAGGACGGGGCCCCCTGTGGCTTCGGCTCCCCCCTGCAGCCGCATCACTTGCAGGGTCTATTGTTACTCCCCTGTGTAAAGGGAATACCGTATTTCATCCACTATAATGCACGGGACACTTGGCTTTCAGTTTTCTGTGTGTGTTTTCTTCACACCATGTGTGTTTGTATGCAGAAAAACGCACACATTTTTTTCACAGCCGCTAATGTAATAAAAAAGATGCACAGAATGTGCAGAATTATGCAGCAGGATGTCAGTTTCTTTCCTGCGCATAAGTAAAGGATAAAAAAGGGCGCATGCGGCAAGTGGACTAATTGGGTGCCGCAATAGGCGCAATGTGAAATCTATCAGTATTTGCGCGGTGGAGCAGAAATATGGACACCCGGTAAATAGCAGGTGATGCTACAGCACCCGCTATATATCGAGCACCGCAGGCTCCCAAATGCTGATATTTTTAGGCGCCTATGGCGGTGCCCGAGAACTAGCATTTTTTGGCTTTTTTTGCCAAAAATGCATCGTATCTCGGCTAGTGGAAATGGGCACTTTGGTAGCTAATGTGTGGGGGTTTAGGCAGGTAGTGTGTGTGTGTGCTGGGAGGGGGGTAAGGGTTAGGCATTAGGTAGGTAGATTGAGTGTGTGGGGGGGTTATTAAGGATTAGACATTCGGTAGGCAGTGTGCGCAGGGAAGGAGTTTAGGCATTAGGTAGGTAGTTTGTGCAGACGGGTGAAGGGTTAGGCCTTAGGTAGATAGTGTGTGCGGCGGGGGGGGGGGGGAGTTAAGGTTTAGACATTAGGCAGGTAGTGTTTCCTGGGGAGGGGGGGAGAATTATCCTAGTAGGGGTTTAGGGTTAGGCTTTAGGCAGGTAGTTTGGGTGGGGTGGGAGGCTTAAGGGTTAGGCATTAGGTAGGTGGTGTGCCGCGGGGAGTTCAGATTTAAGCATTAGGTAAGGGTTAGGCGTTAGGTAGAGAGTGTGTGTGTGTGGGGGGGGTAGTTTAGGTTTAGACATTAGGCAGGTAGTGTATGTGGGGGGGGGTCTAGGCATTAGGTGTGTGCTGGGGGGGGGGAGTTTAGGTTTAGACGTTAGGCAGGTAGTATTTCCTAGGGAGGGGAAATTATCCTAGTACGGATGGGAATGTTTAGGTTTAGGCATCTGGTAGGTAGTTTGAGTGTGTGCGGGGGGGGGGGGGGGGGTAGTTTAGGTTTAGACATTAGGCAGGTAGTGTACGTGGGGGGGGGGGGGGGTAGGCATTAGGTAGGTAGTGTGAGCTGGAAGGGGGGGGGGGTTAGGTTTAGTAAGTTTTAGTCGCTAGTGACCGGCTGGTTAGGCATCAGAAAGACGTTAATATTAGGGGGGGCAGGTTAGGATTAGCCATAAGGAAGGGGTTAATGTTGGAAAGAGGTCAGTACTAGCTGTCAGGAAACAGGTTACCCCTTATGATGAGAGTTTAGGGTCAGTGTGTGAGAAATTAGGTCTCTCTGTAAGAGGATTAAGCAGATTGAGTTGAGCAATAGGGAAGGAGAGCCAAAACTGCACATGGAAAATGTGTTACAAAGCTTATATAGTGGAGTATTGGTAACTGCAACATACATTTTTTTCCCAGAGCTGAATCTAATTGGTGCTAGGATCATACCTACCCTAAAGTGATAAATAGGGATTTCTGTCACATTGTCTAGTATTTTGCCTCTGACAGACCAATACTAAAGTGAGCCATACACACATCAAATTTCCCTGTCATGGGAATCTATAGCACAATGTGACACATCAATCATAATTTTTATGGATTTTTACTTGAACAAATAGAGGTGGGGGAGGCGTGGCGGTAGATCAGTGGCACATAGCATTGCACTGCATCAATCAGTCACAGCTGCATATCAATAGATTTAGATTTCATGCTGACTGCACTATACCATGCAGCTGCAACATTTAGTGAGACTTTTTGAGCAGCTTTGAGCAAAGTTGAGCATCTTTTGTATGCAAAATATGAACTGTAATTACTAGGGGGGGGGGGGGGTGGGGGGGGGGGGGGGGTGGGAGACACTTTCCTTTACAAAACTAGAACTATTTCAATGTAATCTCATTTTATCTTGAGATCATTATTTTGTGCGAACAGTATGACTGATCAACATGTGTTCTCCCCCCCTAACAGAGACTCCGCGACCGTTTGGCGGCCCCTTCTCCCGGGCGGGCCTGTTCCTGGAGGACTGGTGACATGGAGGTGGTAAGTCTTCATTTTGTCCCATAATTCACAGTTCTGCCACTCCAGCACAGTATCCACAACATAAATAATATATGATCTCCATATAAGGTTGTAGATAGACATACAGCACACTGTACATATTGCTCAATGGGATCCTAACTACAATAACCAGGAAAGACCTCCCTGGAGTCTGATCCCCCCCCCCCCCCCCCCTTCACTGAGATCAGCAGTAGGGATGGTCAGTTTGGACCACGCATAATAGTTGCATAATAAGCAACTGAATGTTGAAATATTTATTTTATCTTGTTGTTGGACTAAACTAACACGTTGTCTTTCTGATCTCTTTCAGTGATTGTGGCTTGCCAGCTTGCAAGACCATGTGTGACCTACTTGGCTCCCCAGGAGAGGCAACCTGTGTCCACCCCACACATATACACAGTCAAAAACTGATTCTATTGGCCGGTAGGTATGGGCAGATAGGTATGTCGGCAGGTAGTTATGGGCAGATTGTAGTGACAGTCAGGTATTGATCATTAAATTCTAGTAAGGGGCAAATGTTAGATTCTAGTGGCTGCAAGTAGTGATAGGTAAAATATAGTGATCAACAGATAGTGATAGGCAGATTGTAGTGGGCAGCAGATAGTGATAGGTAGATTGTAATGGGCAGCAGGTAATGACTGGTAGATTGCAGTGGCCAGCAGGTAGTGATGGATACATTTTAGTGACCAGCAGATAATGACAGGTAGATTATGGTGGGCAGCAGATATTGACAGGTAGATTGTAGTGGCCAGCAAGCAGTCATATGGGGATTATAGTGCCTGCAAGTAGTCATAGGTAAATTGTAGTGGCCAGCAGGTAGTAATAAGTGGATTATAGTGGCCAGCAGGTAGTGACAGGTAGATTGTACTGACCAGCAGGTAGTAATACGTAAACTACAGTGGCCAGCAGGTAGTGACAGGTAGATTGTAGCGGCCAGGTGGTAGTGACAGGTAGATTGTAGTGGCCAGCAGATAATGACAGGTAGATTGTAGTGGCCAGCAAGCAGTCATAGGGGGATTATAGTGGCCTGCAAGTAGTCATAGGTAAATTGTAGTGGCCAGCAGGTAGTAATAAGTGGATTATAGTGGCCAGCAAGTAGTGACAGGTAGATTGTACTGATCAGCAGGTAGTAATAGGTAAACTACAGTGGCCAGCAGGTAGTGACAGGTAGATTGTAGTGGCCAGGTGGTAGTGACAGGTAGATTGTAGTGGCCAGGTGGTAGTGACAGGTAGATTGTAGTGGCCAGCAGGTAGTGACAGGTAGATTGTAGTGGCCAGCAGGTAGTGACAGGTAGATTGTACTGGACAGCAGGTACTGATAGGTAGATTGTAGTGGTCAGCAGGTAGTATTAGGTAGATTGTAGTGGCCAGCAGATAGTGATAGGTAGATTGTACTGACCAGCACGTAGTAATAGGTGGACTGTAGTGGCCAGCAGGTAATGTAGGTAGATTGTAGTGGCCAGCATGTAGTATTAGGTGGAGTATAGTGGCCAGCAGGTAGTAATAGGTGGATTGTAGTGGCCTGTAGGGGGTTACAGGTAGATTGTACTGACCAGAAGGTAGTAATAGTCGGATTGTAGTGGCCAGCAGGTAATGATAGGTGGATTATAATGGCCAGTAGGTAGTGATAGGCAGAGTGTAGTGGCCAGCAGGTAGTATTAGGTAGATGATAGTGGCCAGTAGGTAGTGATAGGTAGAGTGTAGTGGCCAGCAGGGGGTTACAGCTCTTTCCCAGGTGGTCAGTGGGGGGATGTGCAGGACTCTCTGGGTGAAGAGCCTATTCCACCAATGGGGTTGCAGCAGCAGCAGCATGGTGAGCCCTTGGTAACCATCAGAATGCTATGTGGCTAGTGCGAGGGCCAGAAACATCCTGAGAGCTCTCGCAGCTTTATTTCCATCAAGGGCCACTTCAAACACTGAATATTCACTTTATTATCGGACATGACACAAAGTGGATCTCCTTGTTGAGGTGATGTAACCGGTGCATGAGGACATAGGGGCGCTTCCTGGATTAGGGCAGATGGCGGAACATCCGCTCATATCGAGTGCACCTGGGTCTCCCTCCATGGATTTCCATATTACCGGATTTGACTTTCTTTCACCGCATGGTCATGGGAGGCTTTTTAGCCCCGTGGCAGACGTATTGTGGGGCTCAGACCCCTCTTGTATAGATCAGAGCTATATGCTCTGGTCAGACACATTGTGGGGCTCAGACCCCTCTTGTATAGATCAGAGCTATACGCTCTGGTCAGACACATTGTGGGGCTCAGACCCCCTCTTGTATAGATCAGACCTAGACTCTCTGGTCAGACACATAGTGGATCTCCTAGTTGAGGTGATGTAACAGGTGCATGAGGACGTAGGGGCGCTTCCTGGATTAGGGCAGATGGCGGAACATCCGCTCATATCGAGTGCACCTGGGTCTCCCTCCATGGATTTCCATATTACTGGATTTGACATTCTTTACCGCATGGCCACATGAGGCTTTTTAGCCCCGTGGCAGACACTTTATGGGGCTCAGACCCCTCTTGTCTAGATCAGACCAAGACGCTCTGATCATACACATATGTGTATCCAGACTCCTACCAGTTTAGGTAGCCTTATGTTCCACCAGTTTAGGAGCCTTATAGCCCCCCCCCCCCAGTATAGTTGGGCAAAAACAACCCTAGTGTAGTTAGATCTGAGTCCCTCCTATGTATAGGTAACAAGAGACTCCACTAAAAATAGCGAGAGGTAAGTACAGGCAGCCATAGTCTCCCTTGTATAGGTAGTCAGATCCCCTCCCCCTCCCTTCCCCTGTATAGCTAGCCAGAGTCCCCCCTAAGGCCCCGTTCACACTGCACGTGTTTCCAGCCGCGTTTTGGAAACGCGTGCGGGAGGCCGACACGCATGACATCAGACAGTGCATAGAGTGCATGCGCTCCGGACCTGTGCAGTCCGGGAACTCATGCTGCACGCATTTTTTGCAAAAAACACGTGGCTGTCCCATTCACTTTTCAGTGATGGGATCAGCCACGCAACACACACAAACGCGGATGACGTGCGTTCGCATGCGTTGCGTTCCGCACGCATGGCCATCCGCGTTTGTGATGTGAACGGGGCCTAAGTATAGGTAGCTGTATCCCCCCCCCCCCCCCAGTAAAGGTAACATTATGTGCCTCATACCCTCAGTATAGGTAGCCAAATTCCCACCAGTAAAGGTAGCATTCTGCCACTTAGGTTTCCCCAGAGTCCCCCCTAGTATAGGTACTCAGAGTCCCCCCTTGCATAGGTAACCAGATCCCCCACAGCAAAGGTAGCCAAATTCCCCCCTTGTATAGGTAGGCTGATCCTTCCCCCCCCTCCTTGTAAATGTAGCCAGAATCCCCCACCATCTGTGGATGTCCCTGCAAGAGGTGACAGAAGATTCCCAACCAGAGAAGAAGAGAAGACAGAAGATGCCCAGCAGAGACAGCGTGGCAGCATGGTCTGGGGAGATACCTGGGATCCAGGGTAAAATCCGACTGCCACATAGGAGTCAAGAAGGAATTTTTTCCCCTCCGAGGCACAAATCAGACCTAACTTGCCTCTGGGGGGTTTTTTCGCCTTCTTCTGGATCCCGGGGTGAGATGACCCCATGACAATTGTAAATACAATTTGTACCTGTATTCAGGCAGTATAAAATAAAATTAGAACAAATTGGCCTAAATGTTTGTGTCTTCATTGAAGTCAACTATGTGTAAATCCTCCTCTTGTGGTGCGTCTAGGGATAAATTGTGTGCCGTATGTGTCTCCTCTGGGGATACCTGCCTGTGTGGTTAGAGTGTGTTAAAAGTTTCAACTCATTTGCAACTTAGGTAACCAGAAAGGATCATCAAAGATCATTTTGGATGCCTATTCCAAGTGTGTACAGGTGTACATCAAACTTTTATCTGAGACTTATCACTAATAATGATTTTGGTCACCACACACTGTGTCTGCACTTTGTGGACCTCTCATCAAACCCGCAGTAGTGAAGCTCCCCATGACTGCACTGGATGGTGGGTATTGGTGTACTGTTTGTATAGAGTAGATTGCTGGGAAAACCCAGCAGAGAGCCTTCCTTGGGGGATTTACAGGTACTGTGGGTCTGGTAGTCACTGCAAAAGTTAAACGCAAGCCAATTATTTTTTTATTTTAGATTCAGAGTCATTGGTGTAGTTTAGACCTGGTGTCAGACTATTGTTGCCACCTTGGTTCAGTTTCCCCAGTAACAGCCATCAAGAAAGGGAAGTGAAAAGAACTCTTTACCAGTCGTGACACAGATGCAATAAAATACCAGCGTGGGGGAAAGTAAATCCATTTTAAGAAAATCCTGACTGCAGGTCTAGCCCTGAGGCCGGATTCACACTGTAAGCACTTTTGTGAGTGTTTGCGTTTGATGAGCACTTGCAGAGCGCTTTTTAAAAAAATCGCTCCCATTCACTTTCATTAAAATTGCGGTAAAAAAAAAATCACTGCAATTGCCGCGATCACATATACGTGAAAAACGCACGTGATCGTGTCGATTTGTACACGATTTTTAACACGATTTTAATGAAAGTGAATGGGAGAGATTTTTTAAAAAGCGCTCAGCAAGCGCTAATCAAACGCAAGCACTCACAAAAGCGCTTATAGTGTGGATCCGGCCTTACAAATTATATCCACAACTAATATTAACACACATCTGAACATAGAGGGATATGGAGGCTGCCATATTAATTTTCTTTGAAACAATACCCATTGCCTGGCTGCCGTGCTGACATGCTTATTTCAGGTGTGTGATTAAGACACTGCTGCAGCCAAAGAGATCAGCTGGACTGCCAGGCAACTGGTATTATTAAAAAGAAAATAATTATGGTTGCCTCCACTTCAGGGGTACTTTAGACATTATGGCTGGTCTTACACTTTTAAAGAGAACCGGAGGTGGGTTCTAAGATTGCTATCAGCACACAGATGCTGGGTCTGCGTATACTGCCCAGCCTTTGTTGCTATACTGCTCCCCGCTGCCCCCCCCCCCCCCCCCTCGCACTCTGCTTGCCCCCATAAGTCGCCGAGCTGTCGACACACAGCGTGAGGCAGCCAGCTGTTTACCTCTGCATCTGTCAGTCTCTGCCGCTTCCTCGCCTCCTCCATAGCTCCGGTCCCTGCCCGCATCCCTTCCCTCCTCGCTGATTGGGTTCTCTATAAATAAAAAAAGCTATGGCAAGAAACCTGAGAGGCTAAACACTGTCCCACATACAAAGATTACAAATTCCTTTACTAAAAAGCAAATAATTATCCCTCCATCAGCAGCACTGAGCTCACACACCACATCAGTCTATTGGTGGGAAACAATTACTCAAATCAGTCCAAAATTACAGGTCTCTGTGGGAGTCAAGTGTAAAATCCATTGAAGTCAGCGTGGGGGGGGGGGGGGGGGGAGTTTTCTAGCTTGTGTTTTGGTCCCTGGTGAGCTTGTGCAGCAGCCACATGCAACAATAAACCCTCTTTCTGAACGGCACGTTTATTGGGCTCCTGTCTGCTGGCCACGGAGTGCCTTTTGGCTACAATTTAATGCAGCCCAATGACAATGATTTTAGATGGTGGCAAAAAAAGCCTCATGTCAAGTGTGAGCATGGCACCAGCTGCACTCAGGTACCTTGGCTGCCTCCCCACTGCCTGTGCCGAGCAATAACAAGATTTAGCCTTTCTAGATACATAACACAGTTGAAAAATATATACATCAGCCATACTTTCACCAGGTGGCTCAAGGTATTAGTAGTGTGTGGCCTCCTCCTGCTAGGCCTCCATCCCTGCTCTGTGCTATGAATAATCTATGATGCCTGGCAGGAGAAGACAAATGGACGACACTGGTGGGTATGATGAAAATTGCAGGGGAGTGCTAAACTAGTCATTACTTCTTTTGTAGGCAATGTAAAAAAAATGTAAAACAGAGGTGAAAACAACAACAAAATACACTAAAACCAATTTAAAAGGGAGGCAGTAAAATGGTCTATTTCAAGTAAAAACAGCTGTATTTGGATACACTCCACTTGTGACATTTTTTGCAAAATATACCTCCTCAGGCACTCCCCTTCTGGAGGCGCAAAGCATGGAGAGACTAACTCACAGTTATGCCTATAGTTTTGCCTGAGGAAGCAGGTATTTCCTGTGAAACACCTCACATGTGGAGTGTATCCAAATAAAGCTTTTCTTGAAAAATACAGTTTTTGTCTTCCATTTAGTCATCCATTTAGGGGCATGTCCACCGCTACCTCCCTTTTAAACTAGTTTTAGTTTATTTTATTCTTGTTGGTGCCAGTTTTGTCCTTGCCTATTGACCGCCTTGGTAGAGGTGTGTTTCCATTTGCTTCCAGTTACTACAGAGAGCTGCTTCTTAACCCAAGTGGAGTCGGTGTTGTTCTTTCCATTTGCTGTTACAGTGGTTGCCTTTGAGGAAACCCACATTTGTGAGCATCATTCTATTTTAAGGTTTTATTGAAACAACCTCCATTCAGTACATATTACATTATACTTGACTCTCTGTTTTCCCTATCTTTCCACTACTTCTGCTGTGTTTGTGGCTGGAGAATGTACTGGTTATGGGCCCTGTATCTAACACAGGAGCCCAGGGTTCAAGTCTTGTCTCTTCCTTGGGGGGACCTTGGGCAAGGCCTACTAACAATGCTACTGCCTATAGAGCATGACCTAGTGACCGCAGCTCTGGCGCTTTGAGTCCACCAGGAGAAAAGCGCAATATAAATGTTCTGTGTCTTTTAATTAAGACTAAGGGCCCGTTCTCACCTGAGCGGGAATCGCGCGATTCCCGCTCATGACAAACCGCTCGCGGTTCTGCAAGAACCGCTACACAATGTAGTGAGTGGCAGTGTTCTCACTGCCGCGGTTGCGGTTAGCGATAACCTGCATGCAGCGGTTTGCCGGCGACAAGCGTTCCGCGATTAGCGATCGTGATTAGCGTGCACAGCACGCTAATTGCGATCGCTCCAAAACCGCCGCAGTGTCCAGTGATTTTTCCGCGCTAATCGCGGGAAAATCACTCCCGCAAAACGCCGGCGGTGATCGCCGGCATTCTGCGATTGCAAGTGTGAACGGGCCCTAAGAAGAGCTTTAAACCCCTAGTTTCCACGAATGACTGAAAAAAAATACCAAAACACATGTATCCAACATAGATTTATAATTCGGTATAATTAAAGCAATCTGCAGTGAAAATAAATGTATGAGATAAATACATGTAATTGTATCTGAAGACCTGTTCCTCAACACAACTTACCATAGTATTATTTTGGGTTTCAAAGCTGAAAATAGCAGTTTCAAGTCTGTGCCACATTTAATATCTCACTTGCATCTTTCTTTTCTTTCAGCTCCCACACAGAAATCATGTTCTTCTTGCTTTTCACTATCCTCCTATGAGTGATTGCCATGGAAGCCATTCATCTTTTCTGCAGGTGTGCAGTCTAACAGCTCTCACTGCATAGATAAGGCACTGCTTTATTAACCCTTGCAATGCCAGAAAAAAAAGTAGGCAAGTGCCTCTTTTCACTACTGTAAAGTGAAACCGTATAGTTGCTACATTTTACAAGGAAAAGTAAACATATGTCACCAAGTACTGTTTTCAGAATGCAAAATTGTGCATAAGTACTTCGTGCCAGCGGCTGAAGGATTAAAACACAAGTGCGCAGAATGGACATCTATATAAATGTCACCGGACAAGTTTGTCAAATCAAGACAAAAATCAGATGGTGCACATCTTATGTCTATAACTGGAATTAACCCGATGGTTGACAATGACTGTACCAAGTTTAGTTGATATCAAGAGGAGGTTAAGTTTGTTCTAATGATGGTCAAATTACATAACTTAAAAACCAAAAGCATAAAAAATACAACAGTATATCACAACGTAAACTGACATACACAAGTTAAAGGAAAATTCTATTGGGTTTCATTTGCTTCCACAGCCAATAGAAATACCATTTTTCATTTCTTATGAAGGTCATCAACTGGCTAAGGGTTACAAGAATAAGAGCTGGACTAACCTGTCACAGTAACAGGTCTGCTTTGGTGTCGCCTACTGCATACAGAAAATTCCTTAGTTTGTCCTGTCTGCTGACAAAGCATGCTAGAAATTGTCACCAGCTGAATGACCAGTAAGCTGCCTCAGCTTATGCCATGCCTAAGGCCCTGGGAAGGCTAGTGAGGGTAAAAATAACTCTTTATGCAACTATAGGCATGTAAAGAGACTATGCAGAAATTACTATTTTGTCTAAATTCTTCGATACAAACATGCTATGCAGAGTTATTCTGCTGGTTCAGACCAGCCATGGTCAGATTTTCCAGATAAAAGTCAGTGCATTTTAGTTAATTGCTGCCTGTCATTTTAAGTCAGAAGTGATGTATTCTTAAAGGCAAAAAAAACAAGACAAAATTGTTAAGTGTCAGTTTACCTGTAGAGTGCATTCTTGGCTTTCATCCAATTACCATTGGCTTGGCCCAGCTGCAAAAAATACCTGTTGTCTAATGCAGTGAAATCAATCGGTTTTAACCAAAGCAAGGGTTTTTTGGGGTTTTTTTTGCAGCACCGTAATTATTATGCTGGTGCGCGAGGCATGAACACAGTTTGCATGCCGATAGGTAAATATTACAATTTTAGGGTTAGCGATGTCAAAGGTGCCTAGGCTTACTTAAAGGAATTCTTTTTTTTTGGGGGGGGGGGTTTAAATTAAAACGGACACTTACCTGGGGCTTCTACCGGCCCGTCCTCCGACAATCCGCCGTTCTCCGCTGACGGTCCTGGTCTGATCGGCATCTGAGACCCACTGCGGCTGCACAGCCGAGGCCAAGCGTGTGCTCGCTCCCGGGTGTGTCATCGCAGGCGCAGTACAAGAAAACTTCGTACTGCACTGGCGTAGTAAGCTCCCGATGACACGCATGGGAGCGAGCATTATTAGTCTTGTTAGATTAATATATTATCGGGACCGGCGCCGGGGAACAGAGGAACGTAGGAGGACGTCGTGGGACATTACAGCTTCAAGGTGCTGGTAGAAGCCCCAGGTAATTTTAAACTCTTCCCCCCCCCCCCCCCCCCAAGAGACCCCCATAGCAACTAAGGATACAATTTGCCAAACGATTGTTTATGAATGATGCTTCATATGAACGATAAGAAATGAATGTCCTGTTTAGATTGATAGGATTAGGATCGAACTGAAAATCAGATCGATTTCACTAATCTGATTGGTTAAGAGATTCTTGTCTGTTAGTGGTCCAAAACAATTATTTTGGATTATTAATACAAAGATTCATTTGTAAACGATCCTTCATTAGTGGCCACCTTAGACTAACCTCTACCTCTTTGTTCTGCAAAACTGATAAACCTTGCTTGGCACTGTCATGAACCATATCTTCACACCATATATTACACTGAGCCCTAAATACCCAAATGTTTTGGGTGTTTGAAGATATGATGACAAATCAGAAGACAGGTTAGGGAATTGTTTGGAGAGAAAGGTAGGGTTAGCCATCACGGAGGGTCAGAACGATAACCATCAGGTAGATAAGGGTTTAAGGTTAAGAGCTAGGGCAGTGTTGGCCAACCTTGGAACGCCAGCTGTGGTGGAACTACAAGTCCCATGAGGCATTGCAATACTCTGACAGCTCTAAGCATAACTCAGGGAGGCAGAGGCATGATGGGATTTGTAGTTTTGTCACAGCTGGAGTGCCAAGGTTAGCCATCACTGAGCTAGGGTAATAAGAGGTATAAGCAAGGTTTATCAGTTATGCATTGCAGAGCAAAGAGGTAAAAGGTTAGGCAAACAAAGTGGCTTAGGGTAGGAATTGGGACCAAGGAGAACCGTTAAATCAGGGATGTTGAACTCCTGGCCTCAAGATCGAGATCCTCACACATTTTTGGCGCAGCTCAAATAAATTGCTGGGACTGATTAAAGAAATGTGTAGTTCATCAAGTAGAACACTTTTCTTAGTCCATCCTGATTCCTGACCACTGGCTTGGATATGGCCATGGCCGGTTCTGGACTTTTTGCTGCCTGACGCCCCATCCACCCCCCCCCCCCCCCCCAATTTGTAAAGATTGTACAGCATTCCACAAATTACTCTGCTTCATTAATGTTCTCACATGACATGCTGCAGCTCAACACAATAGCACACTGGCTGGCTGCGAGTCCGTGACAAACAAACTGCTCACCCTCGGCCACTCATTCTTCCTCAGCAAGGACAGCAGTGCCACCTCCTCCCTTCTGCTGTGCAAGTCAAATAAAATACTGCTGCTCTTCTCCCCCCCCCCCCTCCCCCACTCACTGTCAGACTCCTCACATAGCACAACAAGCCGCTTTTCCCTAATGATGACCTCTCCTCTCGCTTCTTCTCCTACTCTGACTGCATGCTTTTAGTGTAAGCGCAGTACAAACATGCTGCCTCTAATCTCTGCGCCTGATGCAAATGTTTCACCTTGCTTCATGAGAAAACCGGCCCTGGATACGGCCCTCGAGGACTGGAGTTTGACACCTGTTCACTAAAGCAAGTCACAAGAAGAAATGCTCACTACTAGTGCAAGATGCCCAAATGAATGGGTGCCAAAACATTGCTCCAGGGAGTTGAAACTAGATGAGAAGACCTATCAGGCAGTGCTTACAGACTTTCAATCAACTTTATGCTGAAATATATGGAAACCGTGTGTACAGTGTGTAGAGGGATTCGACCAGATAGCTACCACTCTGATCAGATAATGATGTGAGAGGGATCGATCTATTGGACAAATGGACCAGTGTGTGGCCACCTTAAAAATATCTGATCAGATTCAGTCAACTGATGCAAATACTTAGGATCGAAGCAGAACTAACAGGCACCGGCACATTTGGGCGCACCATGCCCCGCCATAGGCCGTAATGTGAAATACGGCTATAGTGGCCTTCGGAAGCTAAATTCAACGCCGGCGAAAGACAGAGCCCAAATTACTTTAAAAACAGTGTAATTTGTCCACTGGCAATAGCTGGCAGCCAAATTACGTCTTTCCCTGGTGTCCATTGGCAGGCTGAAGGGGGAATAGTAATTAACACCACCGATACTTTTGCAGGAGCAGCGTAAGTCGTTTTTCAGCTTCATTCTGCACCCAAATTTCCCAGCGCCGTTTTTTACATGTATACACTTTGGGTCACTGGAGGAAATAATAGTCTTTATAACAATGATACATTTTCAAAGATATAGTGAAGGATAACTTTAGCTTATTTCCTGTTGAGCACAACAGAATGCTCAGTATGATAAAATGATGCAATATTTTTTAGACTGTGTATTTATTTTAGTTATTGAAATACATGGAGGCTTTTAGGTTTGTCAGAATTTCTGCTTTATGCAAAGAGTCAGATATTTGAGCAATCTCAGTGCCATGGCAGACCTTATGCAAAGAACTGATTTTCCTCATCTCCTTTAGAGAAGCATTCCATCAACAGCAGCATTTGCATGGTCTATTTGCATTCTCTGTACAGTAAGGCATGTTTACAGCTCCAAGATAAATGCAAAACATGAGCCACGTATGGAGTCCCAGAGGCTCATGGGAACACCCATACAGCTCCTTAACATGTACCAATCTTCAGGTAACAAATGGAATGATCTTATCTGCATGTACCCTCAGGATTCACAGATCTTCTTCCTGAATGGCTAGAAGTAAACAAGGGAAATCCTGAACCTGAGCTGAGAGTGATATGGAGTCTGACATTTTTATTTCCATTTAACCCTCCTGGCGGTTTATTAAAATCCGCCAGGGGGCAGCAAAGCCGTTTTTTTTTTATTTTATTTTTTTTTCATGTAGCGAGACAAGGTCTCAGCGGCATCCCCCCAGCCCCTCCGATCGCCGGAACGGGATCTCCTGGAGGGCTTCCCCCGTCGCCATGGTGACGGGCGGGATGACGTCAACCACGTCATCGACGTCGTGACGTCAAAGGTGACTCCGATCCACCCCACAGCGCTGCCTGGCACTAATTGGCCAGGCAGCGCACGGGCTCTGGGGGGGGGGGTGGCTGCGGCGCGACGGATAGCGGCGGATCGGCGGGTAGCGGCAGTGATTGGATTGCACACGCAGCTAGCAAAGTGCTAGCTGCGTGTAGCAAAAAAAAAATTATGCAAATCGGCCCAGCGGGGCCTGAGCGGTGCCTTCCGGCGGCATAGCCCGTGCTCAGCATGGGCTTACCGCCAGGGAGGTTAAATAACATTTCCTTCTAAACAATACTAGTTGCCTGGCAGCCCTGCAGATATATTTGGCTGCAGCAGCGTCTGAATTACACCATAAACTAAGCATGCAGCGAATCTGGTCAGTTCTGACAGTGGGCATGATTCACAAAGCTTTTTCACCTGCTTTCCTCTGTTTTCACCTTAATTATATTATATTTTTAAGCTTTAAAAGAGCAAAAATATAATATAATTAACGTAAGAAAAATAACATTGAAATGAAGTTAATCAAGAACAACTTACTTTGAGTAATTATGTTACTTGTAAATGTGCTGAAAGGTTACTTTTCTCAAATAGGTGATAAATAAGTCATTTATGAGAAGTTTTGTGAATAGAGCCCATTGTCAGAAACACCTGATCTGAATATGCTTGTTCAGGGTCTATGGCTAAAAGTATAAAAGGCAGAGGATTAGCAGGACAGCCAGGCAACTGGTAATGCTTAAAAAGAAATAAATATGGTAGCCTCCATATCCCTCATACAGTTGTCCTTTAAAACAATGGCCGCCAATAAACAAGCGTGTGTACAGTGGCTCACAACCCCCATCCCCCAACCCGTGAGCATTCCACCCGGTGGATCAACTCATCCAAAGGACGCCCAACTTCTTTGAAGACCTACTCTCCCGACGCTGCGTGAGGTCATGCACACGCTGTCTGATGCCGTCTGTTGTCCCTCCGCCCCCATTGCATAGCAGCAGTACGCGTCTGTATGTGTCTGTACTGGCCGGCCCAGCGATGATGCCCAAGGGGATCATGACCCAATCCCTGGTGGTCAACACAAGTCAAATGGTATGTACAACACAACAGCCTTTGGCCATATAGGAAAAACTAATTGCACTGCTACATTCAATGCGCCCCAGAACTACAGTGGGATGCGAAAGTTTGGGCAACCTTGTTAATCATCATGATTTTCCTGTATAAATAGTTGGTTGTTACATTCAATGTCATTCAAATATATTATATAGGAGACACACATGAAATGAAGTTTATTGGATTTACAGAAAGTGTGCAATAATTGTTTAAACAAAATTAGGCAGGTGCATAAATTTGGGCACCAGAAAAAAAGAAATGAAATCAATAATTAGTAGATCCTCCTTTTGCAGAAATGACAGCCTCTAAATGCTTCCTGTAGGTTCTAAGGGGAGTCTGGCTTCTGGTTGAAGGTATTTTGGACCACTCCTCTTTACAAAATATCTCTAGTTCATTCAGGTTTGATGGCTCCCGAGCATGGACAGCTCTCTTTTACTCACACCACAGATTTTCAATATATTCAGGTCTGGCAACTGAGATGGCCATACCAGAACGTTGTACTTGTTCCTCTGCATGAATGCCTTAGTGGATTTTGAGCAGTGTTTAGGGTCGTTGTCTTGCTGAAAGATCCAGCCCCAGAACAGCTTAAGCTTTGTCACGGATTCCTGGACATTGGTCTCCAGAAGTTGCTGATACTGAGTGGAATCCATGCATCCCTCAACTTTGACAAGATTCCCAGTTCCTGCACTGGCCACACAGCCCCAAAGCATGATGGAACCACCACCATATATTACTGTAGGTAGCAGGTGTTTTTCTTGGTATGCTGTGCTGTTTAAATTCAATTTAAGTTTCATCAGTCCACAGCACCTTATTCCAAAATAAAGCTGGTTTGTCCAAATGTGCTTTAGCATACCTCAAGCGGCTCTGTTTGTGCTGTGGGTGGAGAAAAGGTTTCCAATGCATCACTCTCGCATACAGCATCTCCTTGTGTAAAGTGCGCTGAATGGTTGAACGATGCACAGTGACTCCATCTGCAGCAAGATGATGTTGTAGGTCTTTTGTGCTGGTCTGTGGGTTGACTGACTGTTTTCACTATTCGTCGCTTCTGTCTAGAAGATTTTTCTTGGTCTGCCACTTCGAGCTTTAACTTGAACTGAGCCTGTGGTCTTCCATTTCCTCAGTATGTTCCTAAATGTGGACACAGACAGCTGAAATCTCTGAGACAACTTTCTGTATCCTTCCCCAGTTCCCCTTAACCATGATGGTGAACAATCTTTGTCTTCAGGTCATTTGAGATTGGTTTTGAGACCCCTATGTTGGTACTCTTCAGAGAAAATTAAAAGATGAGGGAAACTTACAATTGATCTCCTTAAATACTCTTTCTCATAATTGGATTCACCTGTGTATGTAAGTCAGGGGTCACTGAGCTTACAAAGCCAATAATTAGTTCTAAAGGCTTTGGAATCAATAAAATGCCCAAATTTATGCACCTGCCTAATTTTATTTAAACAATTATTGTGCCCTTTCTGTAAATCCAATAAACTTAATTTTACTTCTGAAACATCACTATGTGCGTCTCCTATATGATATATTTAACTGACATTTTTAATCATAACAACCAACGATTTATACAGGAAAATCATGACGATTAACAAGGTTGCCCAACCTTTTGCATCCCACTGTATAT
This sequence comes from Hyperolius riggenbachi, assembly GCF_040937935.1. NCBI lineage: Eukaryota > Metazoa > Chordata > Amphibia > Anura > Hyperoliidae > Hyperolius > Hyperolius riggenbachi. The sequence goes on from NC_090655.1 coordinate 111,066,573, forward strand.
TGCAGCCATTTTAAAATCTATAAACTATCCAAAATCAGATATTCTCAATCTAAAATGTGGCATTGAAGAGATTTCAGATTCAAAGCGAGGAAACAAAGGCGGAAAAAGCCATGCACGAGCAGCTCTGTGCCATATCGCAGGCCATACTTGTCCCTCGCAGTGCAGCTGCATTTGCATAAAGACAGTAGTGTAGCCGCATGAATATATTCGAGAAGCTCTTGTCAAATATCTATGGAGGATACTAGCTCTGGATTGGGGTGACTGAGGAGAGAGGGGAAAGCCTCTGGATTATCTAGAGGCTTCCTTCTACTGAGGTAAGTATCTCACTTTAAACATTTTTTTCCTCACAGGTACGCTTTAAGGAAGGGGTGCCAACACTTTTTCGGCTTGCGGACTACTTTAAAATGTGCAGAGTCCAGGAGATCTACCAACATTTAGGTAGCTAAAGTGTAGTTAGGTATAGGTGCCTTCAGTACAGATAGCTAGGTGTAGGGGCCTTCAGTATAGGTAGCAGGTATTTTGTAGTTAGGTGTAGGTGCCTTCAGTATAGTTAGCCAGGTATAGAGTAGTTAGGTGTAGGTGCCTTCAGTATAGATAGCCAGGTGTAGGGGACTTCAGTATAGTTAGCCCGGTATTGTGTAGTTAGGTGTAGGGGCCTTCAGTATAGTTAGCAAGGTATAGTGTAGTTAGGTGTGGGTGCCTTCAGTATAGTTAGCCAGGTATAGTGTAGTTAGGTGTGTAGGTGTCTTCAGTATAGTTAGCCAGGTATAGTGTAGTTAGGTGTGGGTGCCTTCAGTATAGTTAGCCAGGTATAGTGTAGTTAGGTGTGGGTGCCTTCAGTATAGTTAGCCAGGTATAGTGTAGTTAGGTGTGGGTGCCTTCAGTATAGTTAGCCAGGTATAGTGTAGTTAGGTGTAGGTGGCTTCAGTATAGTTAGCCAGGTATAGTGTAGTTAGGTGTGGGTGCCTTCAGTATAGTTAGCCAGGTAAAGTGCAGTTAGGCGTAGGTGCCACTTACCTCCCTCCAGTTTCAGCAGCGGTGTCTGGGGCTCCTCCTGGTCTCCCCTCCTTCAGCCGCTCTGGCTAGAGTGCAGATGGGCACTCTAATGAAGACTCCGACGAGCGAAGGGGGCGGCGGGCAGCGTGCGTTAATGCATTGTGGCCAGCGCCACCCCCAGCTATGACGTCGCGGCGTCCTCCTCTCCCGCTGTACCGCCTCTCTCCTCTCCGCCTCTTCTGATTGGCCAGCGGCCGGCAGCAGAATCTGACAGCTGCCGGACGCAAAATTTAACAGGAAGCGGACGAACGGCCGCGATCTACCAAATAGGTTGTCGCGATCTACCGGTAGATCGCGATCAACTTATTGGGCACCCCTGCTTTAAGGCATGCAGGGAGACACCCGCTCCTTAAAAACGTTTTTTTCAATAATCTGGTCCAAATTCTTCAAGGGAGGTAAGATTACCTCTTTATTTATAAGATTAGCTTATTAGCCTTTTTTATGCATTTATGCATTGGGCGCCCCTGTTTTAAGTGTCTTGTCATACCTCTTTTAGAGGTGATAGTTTTTTAGTTATCCTAAAGAACTTCCAGAGTGCGACCACCCAGTTCCTGTCACAGACCTGGAAAACTGAGCGGGGACGATTAATTTCCCGCCTGCTCTGACGGTGGTTGCAAGGATTTGTAACCCACCTTTGTGAGTAATATATATACATCCTTAGCAATTTCCTTTTCTGAATCTTACACGATTCTGCACCATTGGGCTCCTGGTCTCCTTTTGTCTTTTAGATGAACCTGGGGTTGTTACAATCACAGGAACCATCGACATAAGCTATCTTTCAATATATGTAGCATGATAAAGAAATTGAGACAGTTGACACCCAAAATAACAAAATATTTCAAATCATTTTCAAAAGAGAGGGAAATTAGTTGCCTTACTTCGCTGGAAGGAAAAAAGCCAATGTGGTCTTGGACAACAATTTTATTTGCACATAAGGGTCAGACAAGACATTTTGCAGGCTTGCCCCGCTTCCTCAGGTCAATCGATAAAGTGCCAGCTGGCTAAGGTACAGTATGAGTGCCTCCATGCGCTCCCAATGCAGAACCTGGAAATAAAATACAAAAATTCTGACACATTTACCTGCTCCTATACTTCAGCCCTCACCTGTTCCTCTCTCATTGCTTCTTATCTGACATCCCAGGATCAGTACAGTAGAAACCTTTAAAGAAAAACATGTCTTTGTTACAGCTGACAGAACCCCTGCAATAAATATGCAGTGTGTCTACTTCCTGCTTTCATGAAAACAGACAAAGGTTTAATATCCTGTGTTTACATATTAGTGGTGTCTGCTGTGGACTGCTAAATTTCTGTGTGGACACAGCTGAGAGATCATATTACACTTGTGATTATTTACAGATGAGGGGGAATTAGACAGGCTCTTCTCTCTAAAAACACACAGGGTGCATTTCTCTCTGTTTTCCTTGTGTCCTGTGTAAGACTTCAGGTCAACTTTAATAGAAATAAAAGTACTAAATGACATAATGATTTGTGTATCACTGTTATGCGCATTACCATAAGCTACTAAGCAACCAAAATGCTGATAGTAGTTTGCTGCATTGAAGTTGGCAAAGACTAAATCCTTCATGCCCATATTTCTACCTTTGATGGGTTTAACAATACCAACAATATCTGTAAACATTAGCTGTCTGCTTTCATCAGTGAATGTTAATGTTTGATGTTTAGCCATGGCTTATTAGGTGCATAATCCAAAGCGCAGGGATTCTGTTTGACTGATCCTCATCAAGTTTGACTATAGTGAGTGTACAGCAATCTATTACAGGTCTACTGGTTTGTCTCATCTATAAGTGAGTCATGCACAGTCTGCCCTCATCCTCTTCACTATCTGGCCAGCCGGCATTAGAGGGAGGCGGCACATGAAAAACTTTATTGATTAGCATCAATAACGCAAGAGCTTTTCAGGCATTGTGTGTGCTGTAAACTGCACTTCTTCATAACCTGATCCATGTAAGTAATATTGAAAGCAATTACAGAAATTGCTTTTATTAAGCGGTCAATTCTTAGAATAAGAAAGTGTGTATTATAGTGTGACTGAGTTACAGCTAATCATCAGCAGTAGGCCACTGTATGGGAGGAATGTTGCTTCGATGGATGGACACTCAATGGCTGAAATGCAGAATCCAGTTTTACAATAATAAGATCCAGTAAACTGTAATGAGATTATTGTAGTATTACCGCTTTTATGGTAAAAGAAAGCCTTGGTTTAAGATACCTTATAGCCAGGCACATCAGATCTAATTATGTGTGTGCATATATGGTGAATATACAGATCTGGCTCCTCAAGCATCCATAAAACCTGCCAAACCATTATTTTGTTAACTGTGAGTTAACAAAAGAAAACAACAAAGCTGATTATGTGTGGTAGTTCAAAGCAGGTTAATTTGTATAGTACACTCAGTGCCAGTCAGGCATACATGGAAAAATGGCGCCAGTCAATCTGAGCGCTAGGTCAAGCCACTAGTAGAATATCCGCAATACAGATATTCTACTAATGCTTTACCAAACCTACTTCTCACACCAACCCTCCCTGTACCAACTTCCAAATACTAAAAGTGGCCATGCATGGTACAATTTTTCATTTTCTTTCGATTAGATAATTTAGTTTGGTTATTCTGTTAGATTTAATATAAAGATTTTTCCAGCATGTCCGATCAGATTTTTCTCGAAAAAACGGGATCATCATTCGAATTTCTTGATCGAGGAAAAAAATAAATTCAACTTTCATTCCATTCGATCATTTAGATTGAATAAACGTGAAAATCTAACGTTTTTATTGTATCGTGTACGGGCACCATAAGAGTCCCGTAGCCATTTATGAAACTGATCATCCTATTACCTAACCCCAAACACTAACAATCCCTTCCTGCGCCTAATCTTCTATCATCTATAAGTCTGAAAGCCAAATTACACACTGGGTGCCGCTATAGCTGCAATTAACAATGGGGTCTACCGCAGTGCCCAAATTACCTGTTTCGCCACTCAGGGCCTTGTTTGTCTTAGCGCCAGAGGAAGCCATGGCCTCTGCCAGGGCTTTGAGCCTAAGTAGTCACTGGTCTTCACCAAATAGTCCCAGAAGGGTCAACAGGCCATAATACTTACTGGGCAGTATGCCGCTTTGCTGCAAGTAATTACCAGGTTTAAACCCACTTGGATACCCCAACAGAGATGATGAGAAGAAGAAGAAAAAGAAAAAAAAAGGAGTAAAAATCTTGCAGTATGGGTATTACAGCTATCGCCTGATGGCAAACCGGATCAGGTGACAAGCTGAAATTATTAGTTGGTGGCTGGCAGAGCAGGGTCTGGTTACAGTCCTCAATTGCCATGTGGATTCCAAGTCAGTATTGTTAACCCATTCTCCCTTCCTCCCGCAACCAACCTAGATGTAGAGATGTCGCGAACACAGAATTTTCAATTCGCAAACGCGAACTTCAGGAAAATGTCCACGAACATGCGAATCTGGCAAAACGCCATTAACTTCAATGAGCAGGCGAATTTTAAAACTTACACAGCCTGTTTCTTACCACAAAAGTAATGAAAAAGTTGTTTCAAGGGTCTAACACCTGGACTGTGGCATGCCAGAGGGGGATCAATGCAAAAAGTCTAATCAAAAATTACGGAGTCGACGCAAAGTCGGGTTTTAATCCCTAAAGGGCAGAAATCACATTATGCCCAGCTCTGGGCGTCAGTGGGCTGTGGAGTGTCACAGACAGAGAACTGCAATAGTACTATCAGTATACAGTGAAATAATAATGCACAGGAGTGGTTCTGTGCCTGCAACTTAATGAGGCAGCAGCAGTAGTGTGCACACAGCTCTGGTTGACAGTGGGCTGTGGAGTGTTACATACACACACACACACACACAAAAAAAACACAGGAGACCGATGTGCTTGCCCTCAAAAGGGCTGTTTGCTTTCACAGCTAGTGGGGAACAAGGACAAAGGCCTAGCTAATGCTTTCCCTACTGATCTGCAGCAAGTCTGACCCTGCTCTCACTAACAGCCAGCAGAGAATGAATCCAATATGGCCACTGCAACTGCTTTTTGATAGGGGAAAGGGTGCTAGCTGATTGGCAGGGGAATGGGTGCTAGCTGATTGGCTGCCATGTGTCTGCTGACTGTGAGGTAAGGGGTCAAAGTTTAGCTCAATAATGATGTATAGAGCGAATGCGAACAGCCGATGTTCGCAGAATACTGCTCGCCGGCGAACAGTTTGGGCCATCTCTACTTAGATGACGCATGGGTAAATTAATCAGTAACCAGTCCATCCTCCATGCTCCCACCTCCATCCCATCAGCACACCTTGACCTCCTGTGACACTGCATCACTGTTTTTCTGAGGCCTGCTGCCATGAACAAAGACATGGGTCATGGAACAGAGAGATTATTGTGGGTTGCCATGGAGATGAGCTAAGGAGGATGGAGAAATTTGCATGCAAGACGGGGGCGTGTTACTTATCTTCTGCTGCACATTCTGCATGTAGGGCTCTGCAATTGGCCCTTCCACGGGCAGTGGCTCAGTTGGAATTGCAACTGCTGCTCCTATACCACTGCATCTATCCCAAATCCACACATACGCACATATTCTAGCATATCAAACAGGATCGGCACCACTACAAATGAAGTAACTCAAGCTCTTTTATTGCATCAAAATTTCTCGGCTTCAGCCGTGAATTTTTGATGCAATAAAAGAGCTTGAATTACTTCATTTGGATTGCTGAAGCCGTGAATTTTTGATGCAATAAAAGAGCTTGAATTACTTCATTTGGATTGCTGAATCCGTGAATTTTTGATGCAATAAAAGAGCTTGAATTACTTCATTTGGAGTGGTGCCGATCCTGTTTGATGTTTCTACTACTGGAGGGCTCTATGGGCACTGAGACCTTGATCGTGGCACACTAAAATTATTCTTTTGTGGTGCTCCTCCTAAACGTGGTTCATGTTCTAGCTCATGTAAGTTTTTGCCAAAACATTTTCAACACAATTCCATTCTATTACTTCTCCTCCATTGTGCAATTACTTGATGCATATAATCAGGGTTGCTCTCACGAGTAAACAGGAGTGATTACTTCCGGCTTGAAGGAGGAAGAGCGCCGATGTGGGGCTTGCAAAGCGACCAATAGGACGCGTGCAAGCTGTTTGGAACGCAGAGTGGACGGCGGAATTATGAGTAAATAACCCCTTGTAACCCCGCCGCACACCTGTGCCAATTAAGCCTTATTTGAATCATGGGTAATCACACGTGATTTCTCGTAAGAGCAACCCTGCATATAATGGCTTGAAAAAAATAAAATTTACCTTGTCATAGTGGACTTGTGCTTCCTCCATTATATGGCACCCTACACAACTGCCTAGTTTGCCTTTACAAAAAACAGCTCTGAAAAACTAAGTTCTGCAAGAGGTGTAATAGCTAGTGCTGGTGTATAAGAGGAAAAGTCATGTGTCGGCATGGTCTCGACTCTCTATGGGGTTGATTCACTATAACAAATAGAGTGCCTTATCGGAGTTAGCTTGCCTTATCAGAGTATCATAGCGAGCACTATGAACTTATGCCTGCTAAGTGGCAATGGCAAGAGCTCCACGCGTCCTACCCTGAGCCCCTGCGGGTCCAATCACTTTAAAGGACATTATCCCCACATTTTGCGCTTAGCCCAATAGGCTGCCTGTCAAGTTTACTGTCAAGTGACAGGCAGCTTATTGGGCCAATCAAAAGTGCGGAGATAATGTCCTTTAAAGTGATTGGACCCGCAGGGGCTCAGGGCAGTACGAGTGGAGCTCTCGTCATTGCCAATTAGCAGGCATAAGTTCGCAGTGCTCGCTATGCTACTCTGATTAGGCACACCAACTCTGATAAGGCATGTTAACTGTGATAAGGCACGCTATTTGTTGTAGTCAATCAACTCCTATGAGTGCAATTTCCTGCACCTTGTACATAGTTTGCTTTCCATATTTCCTACTCCTCTAGTATCACTGCATGACTCTCATTCATACTGTATTTTGGAGTTACCATGCTCTGTACTGCTCTATAACACTACCCACAATGCCATATCTAAATGTATTTTCTATGAGATATATAGAACAGTATATGATTGGTAAACCTTGCCCTTGTTCGTCTGCGCATTTTATATAGTTATTATTATTGCTGATTTAACAGTAATAATAATAAACATCCTTGTCTATAAGGTATTTACTGTGAACTTTTAATTGCAAGGGCTATTTACCACAATGTTCAATTAACTTTAACTCTTTCCAAAGCCTGCTTCATACAGACAGTGGATATGCATTGCCCGAGACAACTGTTCATCATCCTCCAAAGTAAGTATCTAATTTCATAACCGGTGCCCTCCAACACCTTTAAGGCCTCTTTCACACATCTAATCTTGGATACTTTCCCCCACTGCATCACTGCTCAACGCAGTGACCATTAGTCTATATGAGACAGGCCACACTATCCACAGTGCAACATGATGCTACGGAAATTCTCCACACGCCACAGGGCAATGCAGCAGCAGTGTTACCCTGCGATTTCTGAAAATAAACCAGAAGTCCTGTGTTTATTTTTACAGTCGTACTGTGGCTATAATGCGCAGTGCGACTTTGCTAAGCCGTTGCAGTGCTATAGTGTTCAACTAGCCTTGGTGATCTGCTGTGCCTGATCACTTAACCTACAAAAATGGCCGCTAATGTTCCAATATGGTTACAGCAGCAGGGCACCAATCACTCGTCCTGCCAATTCCCCTCTCCATAGAGCAGAGTAGGCTCCTTGGCAGCAACTAGCCAATGTGTCCGTACAGCAATTGCTACTTAAAGAGGAACTCCAGTGAAAACAGTGTAATGAACAAAAAGTGCTTCATTTTTACAATAATTATGTATAAATGATCTAGTCAGTGTTTGCCCATTGTAAAATATTTCCTCTCCCCGATTTACACTCTGACATTTATGATATACTGGCATTTTTACTGCTGGGAGGTGATGTCAGTGGAAGTAGCTGTCTGCAAGCCAAAGCAACCATACGGGCATTCATTCTTACGGTCTGGGAGTCCTGAGGAGCCGGATAACCGGCGAAACCGGTCGACTTGTAGCCTACAGCAGCTTCAGCGTACAGCCTGACGCCTCCTAACATATGGATTACCTTTACATTGTCATCTATGGACGAATGGATGCATCTGGGCCCAGATAACCAAAGGACTGGTAGCTATTACACAGCTTCTTACTTTGCTGGATTCTAACAAAGCTCCGACATATTACTATGTACCCGTCTCATTACGGGACGGGCATTTGGTTTGCTGATACATTGTTTTGATGGATCCCTAGCTTGCCTGCATACATGATGGTCATTCATTGAGCATGCTTCTTGCTAAGTTTGCACCTGGATGTTGCAATTGGACATCTGTGACCTGTACATAGTATTTGATCTCTGGTTTACACTGGCAGCAAGACATTCTGGTCTGCACCTAAGTCAATTAATTTTGAACCACCAATGGTTATCTACAAACTCTCTATACCAGCATTTGGGGAACTTGGTTTGATACCATTGAAGCTATACAACTACAGTCCTTATGCACTGGAAGATATGCTATATGTAGATTCCTACAATAATTTTGGAGGCAATTTTCTTACAATCAGGCTGTCATTTTAAGTTGCGTTGGTTTACAGACCGTTTATAACCCATGCTTCTTTTATATGCCTATATATGTATGGATATTAATATTTGTGTCTAAGTGTTTTTTATTAATAAATATTTTTTCATTTTTTGATAACTACATGACTCATTGAGTGCTTTGGCTTGCAGATGAGTTCTGCTTTTTTCTCTACACTTTGCTAATTGACAGCCAGACCACTCTGAGTCATGAAAAATAATTGATTTAGAATATTATTTATATGTATATATTGAGGTGTTGGTTGAGGCGTCTACTTCAAACATATTTCAAACAGTGGAAGTAGCTGCTGCTTGGTTTTTTGGCAGTTGGAAACCGCTGTTATTTCCCACAATGCAACAAGGCTCCCACAGTGTGATGTAAGCACCATGGTCCTGACATCACACTGTGGGAGGCGTTTCAACACAATATCAGCCATATAGAGCCCCCTGATGATCCATTTGAGAAAAGTAAAAGATTTCTCATGGGAAAGTGGACATCAGCTCCTGATTGGGATGAAGTTCAATCCTTGGTCACAGTTTCTCTTTAACTGTTACCCAAAACAGTCACTGATGATCATCCCAGGTAATTGTTACTGAACATATATATACACCTTTACATTTATAAATGAGACATTTGAATCTATATAATTGCAATAGACACCACAAATTCATAAAAAATAAATAAAATTAAACATTCTTTAAAAAGCGGATCTGAGATGAAAAACTAACTAGAACAAGCAGCTTGGTCTAGAGCACTAAACCATTATATCAGGGTTTGTGTTTTGCTCTCCCTAGGCTACCGGAGTGGATCGGAAATGTAGAATTTCCATGCAAAGCACTAGGAGGCTTATGGAAATAAAGACACACCCTACCCAGCCATTTGTAGAACACATGCATTAAGAAGCTGCTGTGTCATAAGGACTTGCACGCCTGTGCCTGAAGGGGACACTGTTCATTACATTGTGTCACTGAATTACACAAATATTTTCTCTAGCCTTCTGGTTAAGGCATTAAACATACCTAGCTCATAAGATATAAGATGTAAGCTATAGGCAAGTCCAGTAATACTCTTCAGTAGTGTCTCGAAGGCTGATTTGTGACTTGTGAGAATTAAAAGGAACCCAAGCCAAAGCTCCAGTTCAGAAGCCTCTGAATCCTAATGAGACTTCCTTCGGCGTCCTCTGGTCCTCAGTTGCTGCTCGCGGACTCTTCAGCTGATCGGGGCCACGCTCCACTTATGGAATGAGTGCAGCTGTGAAAACACAGCTGCCCCTGCACAGTAGCACTGAGCCTCTTGTACATAAGCATCTCTGGCATACTGCACAAGCACAAGTGTACTCACGCAGGCACACCATAGCCACGCTCGTATTTGATAAAGGAGCATGGCCCTGATCAGATCAACCCTTGTCAATCTTCGTAAGGTCCATGAGCAGCAACAGGGGACCGGACGCCGCCGTGGGAAGAGCCTCATTCGAATCCAGAGGCTTCCCTCTCCTTAGGCAAGTATGTGATTTTGTACCCAAGCTTCGGCACGGGAACACCCTTAAAGTGAATGTTTACCGTTTAAAAAAAGAAAAAGTCAGATACTCACCTAAGGACAGGGAAGGCTCGGTCCTAATGAGCCTTCCCTCTCCTCTCCCGGTGCCAGGTCCCGCGCAGGATCCCCTGTGGCAGTATTCGACCAGTTCGGTCAAATACTGCCACTTCCGCATGCCGTAGGGAGCTTTCGGAAGCCTTTGGGAGCACTCGGGCTCCCGATGACGCGGCCGCTCCATACTACGCATGCGCAAGCGCCCTCTATGAGCGCCCTCTATGAGCCCGAGTGCTCCCGAAGACCTCCGAAGTCCCTGCGGCGGCGGACGCGAACGGGGGAGCCAGCGCAGCACCGAGGGCACCGGGAGAGGAGAGGGAAGGCTCATTAGGACCGAGCCTTCCCTCTCCTTAGGTGAGTATCTGACTTTTTCTTTTTTAAAACGGTACCCATTGGCTTTAAGTGCACTCGAGCTTAAGTTCGGGTACAAAAAGCAATATTTGCCTAAAGGGACAGAAGCCTCGAGATCCTATTGAGTCTTCCATTGGCATTCTGGTGTCACCCCTCGCTGAGCGCAGTTCCCCGGAAGATTGCTGGCAATCTTTTCACGGCTTTGCACCTCATCCAGGATCAGTGTGGCCATGCAGCAAGCAGGAGTCAATCAACTCCTGCTTACTTCGCATGCATGACCTCGATATGCAGGGGGTCCACACTCGGCATCGGAGGTCTACGGAATGCAGAGGGAAGCTTCAATAGGATTATAAGGTTGCCCTCACTGCAGTTAAGGGGCACTACAGCGAAAAACTGTAAAATTTAAAATATGTGCAAACATATACAAGTAAGAAGTACATTTTTTCCAGAGTAAAATGAGCCATAAATTACTTTTCTCCTATGTTGCTGTCACTTACAGGAGGTAGTGGAAATCTGACAGAAGTGACAGGTTTTGTCCATCTCTTTATAGGGGATTCTCAGAGATATATTGATTTTCAAAAGCGCTTAGTGAATGGCAGTTGCTCTGTCCAACTGCCAAATAACTGTAGCGAGCAGGGAAGCTGGCCAGCATTATTGTTTAAATCCTTTTTCGGGAATATCTTTATAAAGAATAAAAGCCTTGCTGAGTATCCCCTATGAAGAGATGGACTAGTCCAAAACTTGTCACTTCTGTCAGATTTCTACTGCCTACTGTAAGTGACAGCATTATAGAACAAAAGTAATTTATGGCTCATTTTACTCTGGAAAAAACTTCTTATTTGTATATGTTTTCACATATTTAAAATTTTACAGTTTTTCGCTGTAGTGCCCCTTTAAGTATTGCTTTCTGAAATTCTCTTTAAGGAGCACCTCCATGCAAAAAAAAAAAAAAGTCAGCGTTGCTGTTATGAAAAGTTATATTTACCTCCGGAGTCTTGTCCCACGAAGCAGTCTTGCAGTCCCTGCATCACTCCACTTCCGCCACTTGGCTCCACCTCCCCTCTCTCCGAGAAAAAATGCCTGGTAATTTAACGCAGTAAATAGCTTGGGGTTTTTTCTTGGAGGAGAGAGGGAAGGCGGGGCCAATCGCCGGAAGTGTAGTGATGCAGGGATTTCTGGGCGGCTTCGTGGAACAAGACTCCGGAGGTAAATATAACTTTTCAATACAGCAGCACTAGCAAAGAAATGAACAGCGCTACTTAAAAACAGATGAGTGCTTACCTGCAAAAAAGTGCACACCCCACTCATGGGATTCAAATACACAATGAGCATACACATGACCTGTCTACCACTTGGAGGATGTTAGTTTCACTAACAATTTGCAATTTGTTAGGTACTTGTCCCTCCCACTGTCGAAGAAGTCTTTCCTCCATGGGAGGGGACCTAACACTAACTAAATTCTACCTATGCATATGCATAGCCTGGGCGCGCTACCAGTAAAATTGAGAATTGCGCAAAAAAAGTGGGATCAGCGCATCACCAGGCCGCCTCTGAATGGCCTCAGCTCAGAGATGCGCTGAGCCCCCCCAGAGACTACAAACGCACCTTGAACCCAAACAGAGGCTCTGCATATACACCAAAGGAAAACTATTAAGTGGGAGCAGCTGACCAGAAATAAATCAATCAAACATAGCAAAGAAATGAACAGCGCTACTTAAAAACAGATGAGTGCTTACCTGCAAAAAAGTGCACACCCCACTCATGGGATTCAAATACACAATGAGCATACACATGACCTGTCTACCACTTGGAGGATGTTAGTTTCACTAACAATTTGCAATTTGTTAGGTACTTGTCCCTCCCACTGTCGAAGAAGTCTTTCCTCCATGGGAGGGGACCTAACACTAACTAAATTGTACCTATGCATATGCTGGTCAGCTGCTCCCACTTAATAGTTTTCCTTTGGTGTATATGCAGAGCCTCTGTTTGGGTTCAAGGTGCGTTTGTAGTCTCTGGGGGGGCTCAGCGCATCTCTGAGCTGAGGCCATTCAGAGGCGGCCTGGTGATGCGCTGATCCCACTTTTTTTGCGCAATTCTCAATTTTACTGGTAGCGCGCCCAGGCTATGCATATGCATAGGTAGAATTTAGTTAGTGTTAGGTCCCCTCCCATGGAGGAAAGACTTCTTCGACAGTGGGAGGGACAAGTACCTAACAAATTGCAAATTGTTAATGAAACTAACATCCTCCAAGTGGTAGACAGGTCATGTGTATGCTCATTGTGTATTTGAATCCCATGAGTGGGGTGTGCACTTTTTTGCAGGTAAGCACTCATCTGTTTTTAAGTAGCGCTGTTCATTTCTTTGCTATGTTTGATTGATTTATTTCTGGTCAGCTGCTCCCACTTAATAGTTTTCCTTTGGTGTATATGCAGAGCCTCTGTTTGGGTTCAAGGTGCGTTTGTAGTCTCTGGGGGGGCTCAGCGCATCTCTGAGCTGAGGCCATTCAGAGGCGGCCTGGTGATGCGCTGATCCCACTTTTTTTGCGCAATACAGCAGCACTGGCGGATTTTTTTTTTGCATGGAGATCCTTTTTAAGCAAACTGAAGATGCTTACAGGCTTAGCCAGTAATATTCTATTTTTAAAGTGTTAAAAAGAGGAACTCCAGTGAAAATAATGTAGTAAAAAAAGTGCTTCATTTTTTACCATAATTATGTATAAATGATTTAGTCAGTGTTTGCTCATTGTAAAAATTTTCCTCTCCCAGATTAACATTCTGACATTTATTACATGGTGACATTGTTACTGTGGGCAGGTTATTTAGCTGTTTCTAGCTGCTCTGTCTGTTACAGACAGCTAATAACAGCCATTTCCTGTCTCTGAACATTGTTACATTGTGGCAGTTTGCCAGCAGTACCGCAGTATTCAGAGCCTCTTGTGGGAGGGGTTTCAGCACAAAATCAGTCACACAGCGCCCCCTGATGGTCTGTTTGTGAAAATCATTGTATTTCTTATGTAAAATGGGGTATCAGCTACTGATTGAGATAAAGTTCAATTCTTGGTTGGAGTTTCTCTTTAAAGCTGGTTCACCCTCCTAGTGGTTACACTTATAGCACAGCTAAATATGGACTATGCCATTATATTCTTAGTTTTCATATTTGATGGTTTAAGAGAAATGACCCAGTGATTCCTTTAGCAAGCATGGGGCTGAGAGAGTGGGAGTTCCCTGCTGCAGAGCAGATCTCACTCTCCGGCTCCTCCCTCTACTGCTGAAAGATTAAAGGACACCTGAACTGAGAGGAATATGGAGGCTGCCATATGTATTTCCTTTTAAACAATACCAGTTGCATGGCTGTCCTGCAGATCTGAATCACACAACTGCAACAAGCATGTGGCTAAAAAAAAATGTCTCCTTTAACCTTCTGCCGCCCGCGTCACGCCAATGGGCGTGGCCGCGGCGGCAGCCTCAGGACCGCCTAACGCCGATTGGCGTAAAGTCCTGGGGCTGTAATTTGCATGAGATCGTGCGTACGCTGCGAGCGCATCTCATGCTCGGAGGGCGGAGCTCCGCCCCGCCTTCAGTCTCCGAGCGGCTATTGCCGCTCGGGAGACTGTTAGACGGCATGATCGCCGTCTATTTACTAGGTGCAGCGCTGCGATGAGCAGCAGCGCTGCACTGGGGACAAGAGAGCAATCGGCTCTCATAGGCGCAAGCCTATGACAGCCGATCGCCATAATTGGCTGGCTGGAGGGAGGGAGGGAGGGAGGGAGGAAAGAAATTTAAAGTAACGGGTTTTAAAAAAACAAAACAAACAATAATATTTAGTTAAAAAAAAAGAAACATGGGGGGAGCGATCAGACCCCACCAACAGAGAGCTCTGTTGGTGGGGAGAAAAGGGGGGGGGGGATCACTTGTGTGCTGAGTTGTGCGGCCCTGCAGCTTGGCCTTAAAGCTGCAGTGGCCAATTTTGCTTAAAATGGCCTGGTCACTAGGGGGGGTTTAGCCCTGCAGTCCTCAAGTGGTTAATAACCAACCATTTCACAACCAATTCTGCTAGCAATTGATCAATAATGTAGAATTCACCTGTAGCCTCTAGATGGGGCTCAGACTAGGTGGCTGTGTGTGTGCAGCTGCCCCCAACCGGATCATCTCGGCCAAGTGCATTGTTCTCCTCCTTGCTTCACCGTGTGCCATGCATCCTCCCTGCTTCGTAGCAACAGTACTCTAGGCTAGCAACATATCTGTAGAGCACCTAGCCTAGAATCCGAGGCACCGAGTTCATGTGGGACATTCATATGAAGAAGCCGCACAATCAAACCTATGCATGTGTATGTGCCTTAAAGAGAAACTCCGACCAAGAATTGAACTTTATCCCAATCAGTAGCTGATACCCACTTTTACATGAAAAATATAATGATTTTCACAAACAGACCATCAGGGGGCGCTGTATGACTGATTTTGTGCTGAAACCCCTCCCACAAGAGGCTCTGGTACCGTACGGTACTCTGGGCAAACTGCCACAATGTAACAATGACACACACAGGAAATGGCTGTTTATAGCTGTCTGTTAAAGCCAGAACAGCTACATAATCTGCCCACAGTAACAATGTCACCATGTAATACATGTCAGAAGGTGAATCTGGGAGAGGAAAGATTTTACAATGAGCAAACTCTGACTAAATCATGTATACATAATTATTGTAAAAATTAAGCACCTTTTTATATTAAATTATTTTCACTGGAGTTCCTCTTTAAGGCAGTGGGTCAAACCACATCTGTAATGAAAAATGCGCTATTATTGCTGTCCGTTGTGTTTTCTTGGACTGCTACCACCCGATGCCGTGGTGTACTTGTGATGAAACGCGGAAAAGCCGCTGTCTCTCAAGGCGAGGCGGCTGTTTCCGCGTCCAGCATGGCGTCACAACGCGGAAAAAACGCCGCATGCCGCTTAGGCAGAGCGGCGGAATCCGCATTGGAGGCGACTCCCGCACTCAGTTCACTGGATACATTGCAAGACAGTACTGGTGTGGCTGGGACTGATAGTCCACCAAGATTCAGACTTACACGCGCGCGAGCACAGAGGCAGAGTTTAAATAGCTGTTAGAAGGGAGTCGGCTGACCAGCTGGGTCAGCTGACAAATTCCACTGCTCCCATTGGACCAGCAATTAGGGAGGTCCTGGAAAGGTCCTAGAGTATATATACTGCTGGTTGTTCACTTGCTCTTTGTCTGGCGTGCGATCACACACGTGGGAGCACCCAGATCCGTAGTCAGATCCGCAAGTGTGCCGGGACCAGCTGGAGCTGTAATCCTACACTTAGCTAGATTCTGTTGATAGCTAAAGTACTAGTTTGATTGTGATTATCTGTTATGACTTTTGCCTGCCTTGACTACCCTTCTGAACTCTGATCTTGTACCTCGTTATTTCTGATACTCTGTTGCCGAACCCCGGCTCGCTCCTAGACTCTGTTTCTGCCTCCTGATTTTGTACCCCGATATATCTGATACCCCATTGCCGAACCCTGCCTGTACTTTGACTCTGCCTTTGTCTGCTGATCTTGTACTTTATCTGTCTGTGTGTTTACGACCTGGCTTGTCCGACCTCGAGAACTGACCTTACCGTTAGAGGCGGTTCCTCGCTCTGTTAGCGATCCTTCCTCCTGAGGGTCACTTTCAGATATACCTTCCTACTGTCAGTCTGACTCCTCCCGTCTTGGAGAGCTCAGGTCTGCGGAAGGAATCTGTGCAGTACTCCTTGCTGCATTGAGGCCTTGTCCTCTAAGTGTTACAGTTACACCAAACACTACACTCTACTCAGGTGAACAGAGGTTAGTTTGTATATCGGATTATCGGTGAGACTGCAGATCACTTATAATCTGGTATATATCTGTATTTCCGGTGATACTGCAGATCACCGGTAATCAGATACTCTCTGCGCCCACCGATCGTTACAGAACGCCAGACCAAATACAAAATGGACGCAAACACTGATTGTCTGGGTGTACTTGCCACTTCGGTGGACAACATCAATCAAGTACTGGGCACCCACATGACTCTTATTGATGCCCTATCAGGGTCTGTACAAATCCTCCAGACATCAGTGGATCATGTGCGATCCTCTCCTAGCTCTGACATACGTATGCCTGTACCTGAAAGCTTTTCCGGCCACAGATCTGACTTCCGGAATTTTAGGAGTAGAGTTTTGTCCTATTTTGAGTTGAGACCCCAATCTTCGGGTACTGAGACCCAGAGGGTCACGTTTATAAAGACTTTGTTGTCCGGCGACTCCCAGTCTTGGGCATATAGCCTGCCCGCCGGAGACAAAGCTCTTACCTCTGTAGAGGAATTCTTTAACGCTATGGCAGTAATTTACGACGATTCGGACCTTGCTTCGACTTCTGAGCGGAAGCTCAAGCTTTTGCGTCAAGGCGAAGGTCCGGTCGAAGATTACGCCGCCGAGTTTAGGAGGTGGTCAGTTACGGCCAGGTGGGACACTTATGCCCTATTAGATCGTTTCTTGTCAGGGCTGTCCGATGAGGTCTCTGATTTGATGTTAAGCCAGCCCGAGCCTAGAACAGTCGATGAGGCCATCTCAGCGGCCATCCGAATCGACCGCAGGCTGCGCTACCAAAAACAGACCAGGGGTAGTTCCCGTGTCAGAGGGGTATCTTACACTACGGTCCCAGTGACTCCACCTCCTACTATTGCACCTTCTCCCGTCTTGCCTCCATCCGAGCCAATACAGATTGCTCGGTCAAAATTGACCCAGGTAGAGCGAAGACGGAGAATGACCGAACAGCTGTGTCTGTACTGTGCTGAAGGGGGGCATATAGTACAAAACTGCCCTAACAAGCCGGGAAGATGCTACCGTTTAGGAGTGGTAGGGGGTAGCACCCTAGGTGCCCGGCTCATACCCTTAAACGAAAAACGTTTGCTCCTTCCCTGTATGATTACATGGGGGGACAAATCTGAAGCCACAGAAGCCTTCGTTGATTCAGGCTCCGCGGCTAACTTTATGAGTTCAGAGTTTGCAGAAAAGTTGGGCATTCCGCTCACCTCAGTAAAACCACCTATCCAGGTTACTGCTGTGGACGACTCCCCGCTGCAAAGGGACCGTCCGCTGTCTCAGACACCACAGGTGGAAGTCACTATTGGGGTTCTGCATAATGAAAGTCTAAGTTTCTTTGTATTACACATGACCACCTCCACAATTGTTTTAGGAATGCCCTGGCTGCAGCTCCATTCGCCACAGATTAATTGGGCTACAGGACAATTAACTAGTTGGTCAGACTTCTGCTCCCAACAGTGTCTAGGGAAGGTGACTTTAGGTCAGACCAAGTTGCATGTGGAGGGGGTTCCCGAGCAATACTCCGAGTTCTCGGATGTATTCTGTCCCAAGGCTGCTGACAAGTTACCTCCTCATCGCCCTTTCGATTGCCCCATCGATCTCCGTGCCGGTTGTATGCCCCCTAGGGGTCACTTGTATAATTTGTCTGGACCAGAGAAAATAGCGATGCAGGAGTACATTCGTGACAATTTAGCCAAAGGGTTCATTCGCCCCTCCCGGTCGCCTGCAGGGGCCGGTTTCTTTTTTGTTAAGAAAAAAGACGGAGGGCTGCGACCATGCATCGACTACCGTGGCCTGAATAAAATCACGGTGAAGAATCGTTATCCGTTACCATTGATAGACGATTTATTTACGCAAGTCACGAACGCTAAGATCTTTTCAAAATTAGATCTGAGGGGTGCATACAACCTGGTCCGCATTAGAAAGGGTGATGAATGGAAGACGGCCTTCAACACTCCCGACGGGCATTACGAGTACTTAGTGATGCCCTTCGGGTTGTGCAATGCGCCAGCCGTCTTTCAAGAATTAATCAACGAGGTATTCAGGGAGGTGTTGGGTAGATTTGTACTAGTATACCTTGACGATATACTAATCTATTCCAACAACCTCCCCGAGCACAGGGTCCACGTTAAATTTGTGTTGGACAAATTGAGGCAAAATATGCTGTATGCCAAGGTGGAGAAATGTATTTTCGAGGTGACCACTGTCACATTTTTAGGGTATGTGATCTCCACCTCAGGCCTGTCAATGGATCCTGCCAAGGTCACAGCTGTCCTGGAATGGCCACAGCCAGTGGGGTTGAAGCCCCTGCAAAGATTTTTAGGTTTTGCGAATTACTATAGGAGGTTCATAAAGGGATACTCCACGATAATTGCCCCTCTTACCAGTCTCACAAAAAAGGGGGCAGATACCAACCACTGGTCTCCTGAGGCTGTGGCAGCTTTTTCTCACTTGAAAAAATTGTTTTGCTCTGCACCCATATTGAGACACGTAGACACCTCTTACCCATTCATTGTGGAGGTTGATGCCTCAGAAGTTGGAGTAGGGGCTGTGCTGTCTCAACGCTCTGGGCTGCAGGGGAGGTTGCACCCGTGTGCCTATTTCTCTCGGAGGTTTTCACCGGCAGAGAAAAACTACGACATAGGCAACCGGGAACTTCTGGCCATTAAATTGGCATTTGAAGAATGGCGCCACTGGTTAGAAGGGGCAGAACACACAATCACGGTGTATACTGATCACAAGAATCTGGAATACATCGAGGGGGCTAAGAGACTAAGTCCCCGACAGGCCCGTTGGTCGTTATTTTTTACGAGGTTCAGATTTATTATCACATACACTCCAGGCAGCAAAAACATCAAGGCAGATGCCCTGTCCAGATGTTTCGAATTAGAGACAGCACAGCCCCCCGCTCCTGAGTCCATCATCCCGCAGAGGCTGGTGTTAGCAGCCACAGAGACCTGGGAGGATTGGACAAAGGTTTTGGGTCCCTTTCAGCAGGATGTCCCTGAGGGGAAACCGGAGGGGGTCTTGTTTATCCCACTGTTTTTTCGTCTACAGGTCTTACAAATGTTTCACGCCCATAAGAGTGCTGGTCACCCTGGTGCTGCCAGAACGCAGGATCTGATTGCCAGGTGTGCTTGGTGGCCTTCTATGGCAACAGACTGCAAGGAATATGTCAGGGAATGTGCGGTATGTGCCAAAAGTAAACCCTCCCGGCAGGCACCTGTCGGTACCTTGCAGCCTTTGCCCGCCCCGAGTGAACCATGGACCCACTTGTCCATGGATTTTGTGGGTGAGCTCCCCAGGTCTGAAGGCATGTCGGTCATTTGGGTGGTAGTCGACCGCTTCAGCAAAATGGCCCATTTCGTGCCTTTGAAAGGACTTCCCTCGGCCCAAGAATTGGCTGACCTATTCATCGTCCACATTTTCCGGCTGCACGGCATTCCGGAGAACATTGTGTCCGATCGGGGAGTCCAATTTATCTCTAAATTCTGGAGGGCATTCTGCCACCAAATGGGCATGAAGCTGTCTTTCTCGTCAGGCTACCACCCACAGACGAATGGGCAGACTGAACGAATTAATCAGTCTTTAGAACAGTTTTTAAGATGTTACGTTGCGGAGGCACAGAATGACTGGGTGAAGTTTCTGGCTTTTGCAGAATTTGCGCAGAATAATTTAAAGAGTTCTTCTTCTGGTTTTTCCCCGTTCCAGATTGTGACAGGGAGGTCGCCCAAGTTCTCCCCTTTGCCAGTTGCCTCTTCTCCATTCCCAGCGCTGGAGGATTGGCAGAGGTCACTCAGGGACAATTGGGGAATTGTTAGAGATAATTTGCAGAAAGCGTTCCAAAGTCAAAAGGGTCAAGCGGACAAGAGACGTTCCATGGAATGGAAGTTTCAGCCAGGGGATTTAGTCTGGGTGTCCACACGTCACTTGACCCTGAAGCAGCCTTCTGCCAAACTGGGCCCCAGGTTTGTGGGTCCGTTTTCTGTGACCAAAAAGATCAACAACGTCACTTATACCGTTGATCTCCCCGCCAGCATGCGTGGGGTGAGATCATTTCACGTATCCCTGCTCAAACCAGCAGTCCATGTGGGCCCTACTCCTCCTCCTCCTCCTGTCCTGGTGGATAGTCATCCTGAGTTCGAAGTAGAGAAAATTTTGGACTCTCGCATTGTCCAGAACTCGGTACAGTATCTGGTACACTGGAAGGGATATGGCATTGAGGAGAGACAGTGGGTACCGGGGACTCGCATGCATGCGGATGAGTTGAGGAAAGAGTTTCATGCCTTACACCCCGAGAAGCCTGGTAGGAGTTGTCCGGAGTCCACTCCTCGGGGGGGGGGGTACTGTGATGAAACGCGGAAAAGCTGCTGTCTCTCAAGGCGAGGCGGCTGTTTCCGCGTCCAGCATGGCGTCACAACGCGGAAAAAACGCCGCATGCCGCTTAGGCAGAGCGGCGGAATCCGCATTGGAGGCGACTCCCGCACTCAGTTCACTGGATACATTGCAAGACAGTACTGGTGTGGCTGGGACTGATAGTCCACCAAGATTCAGACTTACACGCGCGCGAGCACAGAGGCAGAGTTTAAATAGCTGTTAGAAGGGAGTCGGCTGACCAGCTGGGTCAGCTGACAAATTCCACTGCTCCCATTGGACCAGCAATTAGGGAGGTCCTGGAAAGGTCCTAGAGTATATATACTGCTGGTTGTTCACTTGCTCTTTGTCTGGCGTGCGATCACACACGTGGGAGCACCCAGATCCGTAGTCAGATCCGCAAGTGTGCCGGGACCAGCTGGAGCTGTAATCCTACACTTAGCTAGATTCTGTTGATAGCTAAAGTACTAGTTTGATTGTGATTATCTGTTATGACTTTTGCCTGCCTTGACTACCCTTCTGAACTCTGATCTTGTACCTCGTTATTTCTGATACTCTGTTGCCGAACCCCGGCTCGCTCCTAGACTCTGTTTCTGCCTCCTGATTTTGTACCCCGATATATCTGATACCCCATTGCCGAACCCTGCCTGTACTTTGACTCTGCCTTTGTCTGCTGATCTTGTACTTTATCTGTCTGTGTGTTTACGACCTGGCTTGTCCGACCTCGAGAACTGACCTTACCGTTAGAGGCGGTTCCTCGCTCTGTTAGCGATCCTTCCTCCTGAGGGTCACTTTCAGATATACCTTCCTACTGTCAGTCTGACTCCTCCCGTCTTGGAGAGCTCAGGTCTGCGGAAGGAATCTGTGCAGTACTCCTTGCTGCATTGAGGCCTTGTCCTCTAAGTGTTACAGTTACACCAAACACTACACTCTACTCAGGTGAACAGAGGTTAGTTTGTATATCGGATTATCGGTGAGACTGCAGATCACTTATAATCTGGTATATATCTGTATTTCCGGTGATACTGCAGATCACCGGTAATCAGATACTCTCTGCGCCCACCGATCGTTACAGTACTATTCACACATTCTGCTGTCTGGAAAAATGCATGCAGTTGAATTTTTCTGCAACACTGAAATGGAATCATGGGTCAATGTGAGTTGGACCATAGAAAATGTTTTAAGTTTTTAACCAATCACACTGAGTTCATGTTTTTGGTGGCTACATGCTTGACCCCGACCAGATTTATTCTTTCAATGCCTTATCTGTATATCTTTGCCCCCCTTCCTTTATAGGCCTTATTTTCTTTCATGTTAATAGCACTACAAAATTTGCATAAATGATGCACAAAGCAATATTCCATGGCGGATTTGGCTGACATTTACTCAAGTAGACACCCTGCTGGGCTCTCTCCACCAGTCAGAACATTCAGTCCCATGAGGGGAGAATGAGCAGCAGGAACAACAATAACAGTTTGGAGAGTATTCTCAATTTCTGTAAATCACTGAGCAGGAGACTTCCAGTGTCGCCAACTACATAGGCAAGTCATCCAAAACTTTTATGAATTCAGTTCACAGTGGATCAAGGCAAGACAAAACAAAGACAGAAGCAAAAACACAAGGACAGTATATATCTCTCAGGTAACTGAATGTAGGTCCCATCTGGCGTTAAGACCTCTCGGTGAGCGTGTCCCTAGCTGAAAAATCCAATATGCTTCTCGAGTGAGAAGACGTTTGTAAGCGTCCCCTCCTCTCAAAGGTCTTTGGACACGCTCTATACCTTGAAATGAAAAGGAGGACATGTCACCTGAATGAACCGACCTAAAATGCTTGGCCACATTGGATATCTCTACAGTGAGCCAGCCAGCTCCTCTATAATGTTCACTTATCCGTTGTCTGAGGTGTCGGGTAGTACACCCCACATATTGTACCTGACATAAGGAACATGAAATAAGACAGACAACGGACTTGGTATGACAATTAATATATTGTCTAATAGGAAAAATTTTCCCGTTAGAGAGGGAGATAATAGATTGAGTAATAAAGCTACAATAATTACAAGTAGAGAAATTGCATCTGTATGAACCTTGGGTAGTTAACCAGCACGGTCGTTGTGTGCCGGTGGTAAACAAACTGGGGGACAAAATGCTCCCCAATGTGGGGCCTTTCTGCTAGCAAAACTGACTCCTTGTTTGAGAATCACATTGAGAGTGTCGTCAGCCTGCAGTACTGGCAGGCATCTTTTGATAATTTGTATAACTTGTCTGTATTCTTGACTGTATGTGGTCACAAATACTGTGTCCATCTTTGGTCGCGAATGTGCCCCTCGAGAAACGGGATGTAAAAGTTCCTCCCTGGTTCTCATGAGGGCGTGTTTCCTCCCCCTCTGTATCATCCAATTGGGATACCTACGCTCCGCAAGACGAGAACCTACAGTATCCAGCTCCACCCCAAGAACCAAAACATCAGAGCAATTCCTACGGATCCGTATGGACTCACCCACCGGGACCGCTCGGATAGTATGAAGGGGATGGCAACTGTTCGCCCTCAGGGTGGAGTTGCCACTGCAGGGCTTGCAGTACGTGCTAGAGACTACCGAGGCCAGGGCGAAATCGCCCCTAAGAGTGAGATCAAGGTAATTGACCTCTTGAGGTGACCATTGTAAAGTAAAGACAAGATTCAAATTGTTAATGTTAAGGAAGTCAACAAACTTCAGAGCCTCGTCGTGCGTGCCGTCCCAGACGACCAAGAGGTCGTCTATGTATCTGTATTCTCAACATCGCATAGACTTAGACTTGCAGTGTGATTCTGTGCATTAAAATGCCTTCATTACATCTCACCACAACACCCCACTGTGAACTTAGACTTAAAAACGGGCATTACACTCTCCACATTGAAGACCTCAGACATCAAAAAAAATTCTATGAAAATGATATAATTTGGATAGGTACAGTATATAGTGATTATGGTTACGCATCAGGGCTGTGGAGTTGGTACAAAAATCATCTGACTCCTACTCCTCAGTTTATGAAACCACCGATTGCGACTCCAGGTACCTAAAAAATTGCTTCAACTCCTCAACTTCGATTCCACAGCCCTGCTACAGATCATACTTGGCATGTTTAAGAGAAGTAGAACTATGGCTATGAATATTGAAGAAGCAAACTTATTATGGAGTCAAAATTCAAAAAAGCTAAAAAAAAAAAAAAAGTTGTGTAGATACTCAACGTAATAAGTTTAACATAAAAGTATCATATACAGGTACTTTTTGCTTGTGTAAAAAATATTAAAAAATATAAATATACGGTACATCAAAATGTAGGTTGTTCTTTTTTGAAAGTGCAATAAGAAAGTGTTCTCCTGAGAAGGAAAGAAGATTGGTGAGGGAACGAATTCTCTATATTTACCTGCAGTGGGATGAGGGCAGCCTACACAAACTAGATTCTTTTTTACTTCTAAAGCGGAAAAGAATCACTTTAAAAGATTAGAAGTGATGACAGCAGGTGACTTGTGTCATTCAGTATATCCTCTCTCATAACCAGATTACCTATGCCATGCTCACTAAGATATTAGTCAAGGTTAACCAAAGGGCATCACAAAACACTATAAAGACTACTTCCATATGCCTGATCTTGCTTGTTCAGGGTCTATGGCTGAAAGTATTAGAGGATCAGAAGGAGGGCCAGGTAACTGGTATTGCTTAAAATATAATAATAATCTCAGCCTCCATATCCCTCTCACCTCGGGTTCACTTTAAGTCAAATTTATTTGAAAGTGGATTTGTGTTATACGTTACTAGTACATGTAGATAAATTGTTTTGTATGTCCAACTCTTAAGTTGACTAAACGTAAATAATATTTTTTGGTTTGTTTTCTGTAACGATTGTGGAACTTTCTCCGTGATCAGCGCAAACGCGTGCGCTGATACGGCGAAAATCCTCCACAAGCGTATAATTGCAGGAACCCAGCAAAAGGTGCTACGCACCTGTAGAGGGAAATTCCTGTCGGCAGATGGCGCTGGGGAGTGCAGAGGAACCAATCCTCTGTGCCTCCACAGATGCCAGACAGGAATTGTACGAAGCGCAGAACGCAATCGCAAGAGAAGCGATTGCGAATGAGAGCGAGCAAAGGGACAGGTTGTATGTGTGTGCGCCAATCTAGTCGCCACCCCGCGACAGCGCACACACAACAGCAGATACGAAACAGAAACGCAACCGCAAGAAAGGCGATTGCCAGAAGTGACAAGGCAGATCAGAACAGAATACGAGGATAGCAAAGGCACAGCAAATCATACAATGAGGAGATAAGGAAAATAACAAACGTTAACTGAACGCGAACACCGCACTCATTCGCAACAGTGCACGCGTTCATGCGCGGTCTCCACGTGATAAGCACAATAGAGACAAGCACGCCTAACTAACCACTGACAGACAAACATGAAACAGAGGACGCGAGCGCTTGCTTAACGGTTACCTCACCGAGCCTCCAGCAAGCGTTCGTAGCAGACAAGACAGACACACGAAAACAGGAACAGGCGGGAGATAGGATCCACAGCACTTGCGAAAAGAGGCCAGTGCGATCCAGGGAGACAGAGAGATGGAGAACAGAAGGATCCACAGCACTAGCGAAAAGAGGCTAGCGTGATCCAGGTACAGAGTAGCAGAACAGAAGGATCCACAGCACTAGCGCAGGATGCTAGTGCAATCCAGGTACAGAGTAGCAGAACCGAAGGATCCACAGCACTAGCGCAGGATGCTAGTGCGATCCAGGGAAACAGATCAGAAGGGGCTACCAGTAAAAACCGCTGTTCCGGTTAGCACCCAGACACACAGAACGATTTCCTGTCGACCACCGCTGGGACAGGACAATCGCAACAGAACAAACAAAACAGATAAGCAATCCTAACTGCACTAAGGAACCCTGCCCAGTGCAGTTTCCAGGGATTACTCTAAGCTGATATTCAAACAGAGAGTATGGCTGACACTCCTCCAGGAGTGTTTCACAGGAAGTAATCCTTATGACCAGCCAAGCATTGTGGGAAAAACATAGTACTTATAGTACACGCCTCCAATGAATGTGGCCAGGCAATTTGCATGACAACGTATGCAAATTTCTCAGCAAGCACAAGCTGCAAAACTGACAGAAGGTCTCCTTTCCAGAGTCCTGCAGCATGCAAACCTACACAATGGTCAAAAGGCTGCCTGCCTGCGCAGGCAGCTAAGCGGATTCTCACATTTTCCAAGTGCTTTCAACTACTTACAACAGTTTATACAATAATGTAACATGTCACAACAAGTAAAAATAAAAAAGATTAAAAAAAAGATAAAAAAGTAAAAAACAAAGATAGTGTATTTTATGCACAATAACTTTGTATGTATGAGACTTTTGTAAGTAGGGGATTGTCTGTAAATGGTATTTCCGGTACATATATATATACAATGGTTTGTCTCATCAGTTTGTTTTACTGCAGGTTCATTTTAGTCAAACTGTAACAAAATAAATGTTAGAGCTGGCAGTGTAAACAGTCATCAGTTAAAGAGGACCTGTAGTGAGAAAAATAAATAGAATTGCTTATGTTTTATAAAATTAATTTATAAATTATAAAGTCAGTGTTTGCCCACTGTAAAATCTTTAATCTCCCTCAATTATACTGTGAAATTTATCACAGGCAGCACCTCTTTCATACGAGCAGGTGATCTCTGCAGAATGTTTGTGTACTCTATGTTGTGAAACACGTACAAAGTACACCTGGTCTCCCAGAATTCTGCATATCTAATTAGCCTAGGCAAAGCATTACTGGAAAGGTGAGTTTACATAGAATAAACCTAAAGTAACTGTTTCTGATGCTGAAACCAGGATAATAAACATAAAAGTGGGCAGTCTGCATAAATTCCTACATTCAGCTTTATGTTGTTACAGTGCCTCTAACTACTTGCAGATCCGCGCTATGCTTATCTACGCCCCTCTGTACTTCATATCTGAGCAGTCAGATAATTCTGATCGGATGTGATCGGATTGGTTGTAAATAATATCCGTTGATGGGCACAATCATATTAGGAATGATTAAAAAAAAAGTCATCCGAAAACCAAAATTTGGATTTTCTTGTTGCTTGTGATAGAGAGGAAGCAAAGATTGATTCGTTGATGGTGTAGTGAACAATGTATTATGATATTTCACTGAATTAGCTGATTACAAACTATTTTTCGCTAGAAATTGGCCTGTTAGAGACCACCCTTGTGATTTTATAAGTTCTTGTTAATGTAATGCTATGTGTGTGTTCTCATTAGAGCAAGGTGATTTTATAAAAATCACCCATAGCATTGCATTAGCAAGAGCTTTTCAAAT
This sequence comes from Hyperolius riggenbachi, assembly GCF_040937935.1. NCBI lineage: Eukaryota > Metazoa > Chordata > Amphibia > Anura > Hyperoliidae > Hyperolius > Hyperolius riggenbachi. The sequence goes on from NC_090655.1 coordinate 111,093,789, forward strand.
CACTAGTGCTTAGAAAGCTCTTGCAGTGTGAACCAGCCCTTACACATAACACTTCCTAAGTACTGTTCACAGTACACTGGAATTAAGTGTGGCACTATCTTGTGGCCAAAAAGTAAAAATCCCCCCACATACACTATTATATTTAAAAAATAAATACAAAAAACGAAGTGAAGGAGCGCCCATGCAAAAAGGAAAAAAAAAAGTGTGCCCAAGCCTACGGTCCTGACACCAGAGACCAGTCCATAAACAATCCGATAAGGCTGGCACCACATAGAAGTAAAATAATAAAAATGTATTTTTATTTACAATCCGATAAGGCTGGCACCACAAATACGTAAAAAATTGCTCTTTATTTAAACGTCATTAAAATGACATTATGTCAGATATAAAAGTGGAAAGTGGATAGTCTACTTTTATATCTGACATAATGTCATTTTAATGACGTTTAATTAAAGAGCTGATTTTTACGTATTTGTGGTGCCAGCCTTATCGGATTGTAAATAAAAATACATTTTTATTATTTTTAACCCCTTTCACCCCCTAACCCCATAGTTACCAAAACAAAAGACTAGGAGGGAAAAAAGTAACAGAGACTTTTTAATATGCATGCCATAAGGGTATATTACTGTATTATTACTGTTATTTTTGTAAATAAAGCCTTGCAATCTTTGATATAGTATAAAAAAAGCAAAACGGAAAAAATACACCTTTATGTCCAAATAAAATATCTCTATACATTGAACGGGGACACAATTTAAACATTGTAATAACCACGACTAATGGGCAAATAAAACATGTGGGTTTTATCTATCGTAGCACATTTTATTTTAAAACTATAATGGCTGACAACTCAGAAACAAGGCTTTTTTTCATTGTTTTCTTATTATTCCCTTTAAAATGCATATAAAATAAAATAATTCTTAGCAAAAAGTACCAACCAAAGAAAGAATAATTTGTGACAAAAAAATCAATTAATAATTCATTTTTGTGTGATAAGCAATGATAAAGTTATTTGCGAATGAATGGGAGGAGCGGGATGTGAAAATTGCTCTGGTTTTTAAGGGGGGAGAAAAAACCCACATGGCACCATTTTGAGTGCACTGCCTTTCTTAGTGTAAACTGGTACCATAGGAGAGAATGCCTCACTTGACAGCTACTAACAAGCAAAATATCCACAGCTCCGGTGGCATTTTAAAATTGGTTAATTAGTCTAGTCGGTTGTTATTGTTAGAGACAGGAAGTGAATCTCCATTACAAGGAAACAGACAACAATAAAAATTCAGTATGGGTCTCATGCTTTCCCAACTCCATCCCAACCATAAAAAAATTAAATCAAATAAAAAAAAAAATTGGCTGAATTTTAAAATCAGCTTCCATTTTAGATCAGGGTTTCCCAAACTTTGCTTAGTCATGTGCCATCATCAAAGCCCCGTTGCACTGCCACCATTGAATACAATGGACAAACCCACACACAGATGTGCAAGGCTTATTTTAATCTCCTGTGTGAGCAAATCATGATGGGGCAATTCTGTACAAATGTTAAGAACTCTGCTATGCCCAACTATCGTGAGCACTATTCCCCCTGGGGACTAGGAGCCCATCAGTGGTTTTAGTCCTCCACTTCAGAATACACTTGTAAGGTCGTCAGGCCGCTAAACTAATGTAAATAGGGGTTACAAAAGTCTCTAAGTTAGAGAGAACTCGTAGGAAAATTAAATATTTATCTTTCTATCATGGTGATTCGGAACACATGGTCCAATCATGTCCCAACAAACCTAAGAGTTGGGGAAACTTCCATGCTTAGCTGAGGTGGAGAGAACTCAGCTAAGCACGCAAGATATCTCTCCAGAAAATAATTTTGTCATGTGTGCTCTTCCTTCACCCTTTGAAAGGGATGGAGAACAAGTTAATGAAGTTTGTTTGGAGTGTTCGGAGTCCACTCCTAGGGGGAGGGGTACTGTAAGGTCGGCAGGCCGGCGGCGGCGGCCCTGCCGCTGACTCAGTTTGTTTCTGTCCCTGCCGCTGACTCACAGGCATGCAGGGCGGCAGGCGGAGGACACATCTCAGTGCGCGCTCCGTCTACGCAACAGTAGTCACATGTCTCCCTGAGTGTCCGCTGATTGCTGACACGCTGAACTCCGATTGGTGGAATGATAGTATTTGAATCTGCTGAGCGCTTCTGTCCGTGCCATTGATAGTTTCTAGCTTTGGCTTGTTGCTGGGTATGCGCCCCACAGTGGCGTAGCAATAGGGGGTGCAGAGGTAGCCACCGCATCGGGGCCCTTGGGCCAGAGGGGTCCCGAAGGGTCCACCCTCTATCACAGTATTAGTGCTCTATTGGTCCTGTGCCTGTAATAATCACTTCTATAGATGCTTTGAGTAGCAGTAATCCTTAACACACTGTTCCCAATTCCTTTCTTGCAACTCTGACACTGGTTGTCCTTGGCAGGTTTTGGTGCGCCACATCAATTGTTATGTAATGTATAGAGTGCTTGGGGGGTCCCATGTAAAACGTGCACCGGGGCCCATAGCTCCTCAGCTACGCCACTGGAGCCTCACGCCTTGGATGATCTGTTGCTGACTATTGCTTGTTCCTGACTTCATTCCTGTCTGATTGCCTGTGTTAACCTGTGCTTACTCCTGATATCCTGCTGCCGACCTCTGCTCAGTCTGACCACGCTTCTGTCTGATCTCCTGCTGCCAACCTCAGCTCCGTCTGACCACGCTTCTGCCTGATTACCTGTTGCTGAACCTTGGCTTGTTTACTGGACTCCGCAAGAACGCTGCCTGCCCCTGACCCGGCTTGCACGAGCACGCTACCTGAACTCTCAGCCTCTGAATCCACCTGCCTCCGTCATCTGGACTACCTTGCTACTAGGTCTCAGGTGACTATATACCTATTCCTATTCTATGCCCATTGCATTATCTGCCTGTACAATTGGTGAGTGGCTATTTGTCAGTTGTATGCCACATCTCCCTGCAGAGTTGTTAGTGTGTATTATAGGTAGGAGTTTTTAGCAGGTGTAAGGGCTGTGTTATAGGTCAGTCATATGGGCATACAGTCTGACCTATAGCCATTGACCAGGCAAGCCTGACAACACTGCTTTAGATAAATTCTGAAATGTTATATGTCATCATCATGGAGGGTAAAAACTAAAAAACAATCACAAGTAAAATAAAAATAAAAGAAATCTGCTCTGTCTACTCATGAGTTACCAGTATTCTATTCTTTGGGCTCTCACAAAACAGATGCCTGTTAGACAGATCCGTCCAGATTTGCATAGGTGTGTGGTAGGCTGGCTTTCTGTCTCTGGCTATTGTGGTAGTACAGACGTCACAGAAGAATTTGCAAACAGCTTCTCATCTAATAGTTTTCAGAAAAAAGCTGAGATTGAGCATCGGATTCAACAACAGGCTGACCTGATTTAATTCAAAGCCACTGGAAACACAATTTGGATGAAGCATTAAACTGAATGGACTGCGCACCTGCTAAAAGCTAACAACAAAAGGACCAGAGAGAAAAAGAAAGGAATCAGCACTCCTGCAATAAAGATCATATACTCTTTGAAGTGAAGACAGCACAAGAAAAAGGATCATTTCTATCTTCTCTCCTTGTTGAAAAAGAAAAAGCTGAAACATGGATAAGTTCCGTATGATCTTCCAGTTCCTGCAGGCCAACCAGGAATCTTTCATGAATGGCATCTGTGGTATTATGGCACTCGCCAGTGCCCAACTGTACACGACATTTGATTTCAACTGCCCGTGCCTACCTGCCTATAACATGTCTTATGCAATGGGGGTGCTGTGCGTGCCCCCGATTGTCTTCTTTTTATTGGGTTTTGTCATGAACAATAACGTGTCCATGCTAGCGGAGGAATGGAAGAGGCCGACGGGTGAGAGGCAGAAAGATGCGGCGGTGTTACGGTATATGTTCTGTTCTATGACCCAACGGGCATTGATTGCCCCGGCAGTGTGGATATCAGTGACGTTACTGCATGGCGAGAGCTTTATATGTGCGTTTAGCACGTCGGTGCCGGTGGACAAGCTGGGCAATATGACCGGTGTGGACCTGTCCGATAAGGAAATTAAGAGAATTCTGGCCAGGATTCCTTGCAAAGACATCTATGATGGGGACCACATTATACCACAGGAAGTGGCGACCAGATACTTGCGCTGCATTTCTCAGGTTATAATACATTTACCATATTTTCTTTCATGGTCTGTTATGCTAATATTTGAATATCATTATTTTCGATAATGTAAAGCACTGTGTAATATGCTGACACTGTACAACTGAACAGTCGTCGTAAAGGATAGCACCCAAAAATAGCCTTTGAGCTTATTTAAAACTGGTTGCTAAAAACGATTTGCATTAATTTTCTACATCATAGGGCATTGGCAGTGGCATAGCTAAGAAGTGATGGGCCCCTCTAGGGCCGGTTCAACTAGCTACAATGGGGACTCAGGGAAAATTTAACTGGGCGCGCCCCCTAGCGCCTCCCCACCCCTGCAGCAAATTCATCCCCCAGGGCCCCCAAGCTGGCTGCCAGACCCCATTCTGCCCCTCCCAGTCAGAATATCATTAGGTGTCCATCATGTCTCCAAATGCATTGTTGGAGTTCCCATTATTCCCCCTTGCATAATCCCTGCAGGACACAGGAAGGAGCACCATACTCTGTGCCCTGGACGACTTCTCTGCCAGTACCTTTCTTCCTCCTTCCATGTAGACATGTATAGAGTGACCATAGAGGAGAGGAGGAGGGAGATACCTTGGAGAGCCCCTACAAGCTCCGGTGGCCTGAAGCAATTGCCCCCATTGCCCCTATGGAAGCGCCGGCCCTGGGCCCCATTGCAAGTTTTACATTGGGACCCTTCTACTACTCTGTACATAACAATTAGTATACAGCACCAAAACCTGCCAGTCAGGACAACAGTGCCAGAGGGGTGTAAACAGGGGGAGGGGCACAGTTTGTTAAAGGGAGCCTAAAGCGAGAGAGATATAGAGGCTGCCATACTGAATTCCTTTTAAACAATGCATCTTGGCAGGCTGTCCTGCTGATATTCTGCCTTTAATACTTTTAGCATTAGACCTTGAACAAGTACGCAGATCAGGCGCCCTGACTTAAGTCTTACTGGATTAGCTGCATGCTTGTGTAAGTGGTGTGATTCAGACTCTATTGCAGCCAAGGAGTTCAGCAGGACTGACAGGTAACTGGTATTGCTTAAAAGGAAATAAATATGAAAGCCTCACTATAGGTTCCTCTAATGATCACCACTATTTAAAGCAAAAATAGAGGTGATCATTACCAGCTCAGCACCAATGCAGAACTAATACAGCAGTTGAAGAAGTGCCCCGTGGTGGGCTCTGATGGTGCAGGGGACCTGGAGCTGTCAAACCCTCTGCATTGCCCAATGCTTCACTACTGTGCATTGGTATACATATGAACAAGTGCAAAAGACAGCTTAATGTTACGCATAATGATACACAAGTGTAACAATTCAGTGTGAATAAGGCCATATGCGATATGAGATATATCAGTGTACTGCTCTCCTTTATTAAAGTGACCCTAAGGTGAAAGTGATATGGAGGCTGCCATATGTATTTCCCATTTAACAATACCAGTTGCCTGGCAGTACTGTTGATCTTCTGGAATCAGTAGTGTCTGCGTCACAACCCTGAAACAAGCATGTGCCCAATCCAGTCAGACTTGCGCCAGAACACCTGATTTGCATGCTTGTTCTGGGTCTATGGCTAAAAGTATTAGTGGCAGAGGATCGGCAGGACAGCCAGGCAACTTGCATGGTTTAAAAGGAAATAAATATGGCAGCCTTCACATCACTCCTCACCTAGGGTTCCCCTTTAGGGCTCTTTCACACCAGAGCACTTTACCTGCATTTCAACGCAAAGGCAATTCTTTGCGTTAACCAAGGTAAAATGAAAGTCCATAGACTTTTATTTTAACTTTCACACCCGGCGCTGCGTTTTGGTGGGTTGCGGTTCGACTGACCTGGGAGCGTTGAAACACCAGGACCTGGCGTTTTCCAGTCGGGTTCAATTAATAGCTACCGCCGCTGATTGCGTCTCACCGCAGATTCCTGACGACCCGCCGCAGGCTATTCAACTCCTGCATGCGTTGTCTGGTGTGAAAGAGGCCTAAAGCAAGGCTCCAACAGAGATGGTCGATGACCTGTTCATAATTTCAGCTTGTGTGCATACTTAATGCAGATTGTATGCAGCATGGAATTAGGCCAGTCAAATTCAGCAGAAAATCCAATTGTATGTTTTTTTGAAATTGAGCCCATATTATCTATTACGTTTGTACATCAGAATTATCATATCACTTCCCACCTATAGTCTTCCAGGGATTTCTGGTTTTCTGTATAGAACACCAGTCATGCCTCCTTTCCATAATATAGACTGGCCTCTCCACCAGAGCAGAGTGAAGCATGATCATGTGATGTGTGGGGAGGAGCCATAACCTGCTTATGTCAGTAGGACTTTTAAACCTGCTGTGTAAAAATGATCTGAAGCAACTGTTCATCACAGAGAAGTTATTTCTTGTTACCATTTGTAGTAGGTAGTTAAGATTTCCATCATGTAAAAAGAAAATCACTATTGTATGCAACAGGTATGCTTGAAAGGTGTCCTTACATTGTCACATGGGGATGGGGCAGCAGATTCTATTATCAGATAGATCCCTCTTTGATCGAACCTGATGAGAGAGGAATCTACTGCTGCTACACAGATTGTAGCATGGCTCTCCTGTCCACCAGCAAGCTGCTTCCAGTGTCCCATGTCTTCTTTCCATTGCCGCTAGGATGCTTGTATCCCTGTGACACGTGTGTGACCTTGTATATGCCGTCAGGTCACAGGGTACAGGAGCCCCGGCTACAATAGAGAGAAGACACTGGACACAAGAGGAGCCGGACAGGTGAACCATAACTACACTGCAACATTCACCATGGGCTCGGGGTTCACATTACACATGGGGAGATCGCACAGAGGTCCGTCAGACACAGCTATTGCTGCACCTGACAAGCCCTTTCAAGTGAGAGCTTTCCAGCATGCCAGATCAATAGTTTTGATTGATTTCAGTTGGAAAACGATAAATATGGTGAGCAGCATGCATCATATATTGAATGTTATTCAAGTAATGTATGGGCACCTTAACTGAATATTAACATCTGCACAGGACTGTGCAATTCTTGTATTGAGTTTTTTATTATTATAAGGTTATGCTCTAAAGAAAGCAGTACTTAAAGAGGAACTTCAGCCTAAACAAACATACTGTCATTAAGTTACATTAGTTATGTTAATTAAAATAGATAGGTAATATAATCTCTTACCCACCCTGTTTTGAAAGAAGATAATTTCATTAGGGCAGCCATATTTTGGTTGAAAGGAGGTGACAAGGAGCATGAGTCACAGTTCCAACTGTCCTGTGTGCTGATCACCCCTCCCAGTTGCTAGGCAACGTGAACAACATCATAGGAAATCCCATCATGCTTTGCACAGCATCAGGGTAAAAAAGCCTGTGCAGTTTTCTTTGATGGGTGGAGCTTAGCTAAAAATGCAGCTAAAAAGGATGCTTTGGTAAGAAAAACAAAGTTCTGATGCTGTGAACCTGTTAAAGAAACACCAAGCCTTTTCAGTACTGCAGAGTAGATTTTTAGTCCAGAGGTTCACTTTAAGTGTAATCTCCGGCAGCTGACTTTTGGCACAGTTACATTACGTAGGATTCTGCAAAAAATGCAGGTCTCCGTTTACTATAGTCACGCAGTTCTGTGTGTCTAATGAACCCCAAAAGAAGTATGCATAAAGCCTCTCTTTACTGTATCAGTGCATAGTCACCAGGTCTTTGTGCACATAAATTCTAATACATAAAGTCGAATTCTAGTCTGTAGTTCATAACACAAAGAAAACTAAAATGGTAAAATAAAAACTTGGAGGATGAATCATTAAAACGTAGAAAAGAATGTCCATTGCTCATAGTTACAATCACATTTGAGCTTTTTGATCTCTCACCTGCACAGAGGATGTAAAACTAAAAGTTGCCATACACTTATAGATTTGCAGCAGATTCCACCATCAGATAGATTTCTGTCAGATGCCTGTCGAGTCCAATCTGACAGGAATCTATATGATGTGTGCCACACACTAGGAACAGATTTCCAATAGATTTCTGAATGAAATGCATTATTGGACCGTTAGATCCAATGCAACTCTATGGGCCATCGATCTGCTACCTAGATTTTCCATCCAGTCAGATAGATCAAATCGATCGAAATCGGCCGCAAATCAATCGATCGGCTGGTTCGATAGAATCTATTTCCGATCAATCAATTCGATAGAATCGATCAATGGCTGAAATCGACCAGTGTATGGGCACCTTAAGAAGCAGCTTGTTCTTACCCATGACTAGGAGTTTGTATTACTACAGCTAGATTGTCTAGTCATTCCCCATGCCATAGTTCTACAGAATGCAAAGAGTTAACCCGCTGACAAGCAACAGAATGCAAATTGTCACCCAGTCGGTGAATCTCATTATGGTAAAACAGGCTTCTAGGAAACGTTTTTCTTTAGCTTTTTTTTAAACAACCTATTAAAAATCTTCAGCAAATTTACTGACAGCCCATAAACTAAAGCATGTATCAAACTCTGAACACCAGGAAACTGGAAAGGGGAGGGAAAGGGGGACAACTAGACACCAGGGAACTGTATAAGGGAGGTGGCCACACAGACATTGAGGTTGGCCTGCAACTTGGTCCTAGTGTTCAAATTCAGCCACTTTGTAATCGACTTTGAAACCCCTTGTCTAAAGTGAGGGTATCTGAGTAAGATAATGAAGGTATCCGAGTAAGAAAATACATCCTCAACAGATCTTTATCAGCCAGCAAACACTTAAGGGGCCCATACACTGGTCGATTTCAGCCATTGATGGATTCTATAGAATCGATCAGAAATCAATTCTATCAAATTCCCAGATCGATCGATTTTGATTGATTTGATCCATCTGACAGGATAGAAAATGCCAGCCAGCAGCAGATCGATGGCCCATAGAGTTGCATTGGTTCTAATAGTCGAATAATGCATTTAGATCGATTTCCAATAGATTTAATTCTGAAATGTATTGGAAATCTGTTCCTAGTGTGTGGCAAACATCAGATAGATTCCTGTCAGATTCTACTTGACAGGCATCTGAAATTTATCTGATGGTCGAATCTGTATCTATAAGTGTATGGCCACCTTTATAGGCTCTGTTCCCACTTGAGCGGAGGACATTTTTTGTCCGTTCTCTGCTAATTAGATAGTGAACGGCTCCTATTTTATAAATAGGAGCGGTCTACACTTGTGACTCTGCAACGGATCTGTGGGATCTGTCACAGTAAGCCGGCCACACTTCTGTGCAGTCCGTGATAATCCCGGGCAGGCGGATGCATTACCACCATATAGCCAATGGTGGTAATGCATCTGCCCTGGGCTACAGGCGGACCATCAAAGTGGACATAACATACCAGTATAACATGTGTGCTACATTACAAGTGCCTACAGAATGTAACCTAGATTCATGTACTTTTATCGTCATTATTTGGATCCAACCATAATCTGTTATGATTATGGACACTCACATGGGGCCCCTTCATTTTTTCTGCACAGGGGCCCACTGTTGGCTTTGTCCGCAAATTGGATTGATTGATGGCTGAAATCGACCAGTGTATGGGCCCCTAAAGCCAACCTGAAGTTAGCATAAACTGATAACAACAGTCTTAAGGTAGCTATACACTTATAGATTGCCACTCAATGTGGCAAAATGAGCCATTTCCTTCTGATTGGAATAGATTCTTACCACACAGAGAGCACACAGATTTTCTACAGATTCCAGCCAGGATTGCACTGAAAAATTGATCGAGCTGCAGCATTGCACTGTTTGATGCGAATCGACTGCTACTCCTGCTTCACCCCCAAATCGACCTAAATCTTCCATCTGGTCCAATTGATACTTTTGATCGATATTATGTCAAAACTGATCGGAAATCGATCGAAGAGGAATCACTGTAAAAATCGATTCCCTTAGATTGTGATCCAATCTGCCAGGAACATGGAATAGTGTATTGGCACCTTTATTTTGGTTTTTGAAATTAAAAATCTAGGTTTAACGTTTCAGCTGTTTGAGGTAATTAACAGCAGGTTTTAATGTTCATTCAGCCTGTGGTTCATTTGCTGAACTGTATACAAACTGTTATTTATACCCCTGGATTATTAACCCTCTCAGTAAGAAAATAAGTGTGTAGGCACCTTAAGACATTTAATCATACACTTCAATCTAAAAGTAATCTTAAGGGGGCTGGGGGGGGGGGGGGGTAATATATGGAACTCTCCAAACGCCCTGTGGATAGGTATGGTCATTACAGATTCTAACAGAGGACGAGATCCAAAAGCAGCTAAGTAGAGATATGAAAAAATATATACAGGATCATCTCAAAAAATTAGCATATTGTGATAAATTTCATTATTTTTTGTAATGTACTGATAAACATTAGACTTTCATATATTTTAGATTCAAATACACACAACTGAAGTAGTTCAAGCCTTTTATTGTTTTAATATTGATGATTTTGGCATACAGCTCATGAAAACCCAAAATTCCTATCTCAAAAAATTAGCATATTTCATCCGACCAATAAAAGAAAAGTGTTTTTAAAACAAAAAAGTCAACCTTAAAATAATTATGTTCAGTTATGCACTCAATACTTGGTCGGGAATCCTTTTGCAGAAATGACTGCTTCAATGCGGCGTGGCATGGAGGCAAGCAGCCTGTGGCACTGCTCAGGTGTTATGGAGGCCCAGGATGCTTCGATAGCGGCCTTAAAGTGAACCTTAAGTGAAAAAAATAAATTGAGTTTTACTCACCTGGGGCTTACCTCAGCCCCCTGCAGCTGATCGGTGCCCACGACGAGCATTGAAGCAGTCATTTCTGCAAAAGGATTCCCGACCAAGTATTGAGTGCATAACTGAACATAATTATTTGAAGGTTGACTTTTTTTTTTTTTAAAAACACTTTATTTTATTGGTCGGATGAAATATGCTAATTTTTTAGATAGGAATTTAGGGTTTTCATGAGCTGTATGCCAAAATCATCAATATTAAAACAATAAAAGGCTTGAACTACTTCAGTTGTGTGTATTTGAATCTAAAATATATGAAAGTTTAATGTATATCAGTACATTACAGAAAATAATGAACTTTATCACAACATGCTAATTTTTTGAGAAGATCCTATATATACAAATTATCATGATCTAAGGAGGGAATTACATTTTGTCTCAAGCTGTTTAAAGGACAACTGAGGTGAGAAGAATATGGAGGTTGCCACGTTTATTTCCTGTTATACAATACCAGTTGCCCGGCAGCCCTGCTGATCTATTTGGCTGCAGTAGTGGCCGTATTACACCAGAAACAAGCATGCAGGCAATCTTGTCAGATCTGACAATGTCAGAAACACCTGATCTGCTGCAGGCTTGTTCAGGGTCTATGGACTAAAAGTATTAGAGGCAGAGGATCAGCAGGACTTCCAGGCAACTGGTATTGCTTAAAAAGAAATAAATATGGCAGCCACCATATCTTTCTCGCTTCAGGTTCCCCCTTTAATTATCCAGCAGCCAGCCATCTGGTCATAAAACTGTTGCCCATCCCAGGTTAAGACAAAGTGGTTTGTTGCATGGAGCATTATATTTTCATCTCACAATAAACTCAGATACAGTATACTTTATCATGATTACTGCACTATTTGAAGGTGCAAACACCTTCATCAAACTAGAAATAAAGAGGCCCCTTTCTTACCAAAGTTTATCTAAAACGTACGAATAGAGAAAGGGAAGGGCATAATACAAGGACAATAAAAAACAGTACCCATGTAAGGTTACCCCTTGCCAAAACTTTTGCCACGGTTCTAAGTATACATACAGATGGCAATCATTCCAGCTGCCAATGAGATATTCCTCTATACATGTTTTGAAACTGGTACCATGGTGTTCATATGTTCAGCACTCTTCTGTCACACAAACATGGTCAGGAACTGATGCTGGACATATAGCCTTCCTTCCTATGCTAAATCCATCTGAGAGCATTAGTCAAGAATGAGGGCTCGTTTCCACTATTGCGGTGCGGAATCGCCTGGATTCCACCGCTGATGAAATCGCATGCGGATGCGATTTCCCATGCGGTTTTTGCCGCGAATTCGCATAGGTAAGGGTATATGCGATTTTAACCATGTCACTGCCTGTGTGAATTTATATCGGTACCTATGCGAATTCGCGGCAAAAGACGCATGGGGAAAACGCATGCGATTTCCCTATTAAATACATTGCATGCGATTCGCATGCATTCCACTCTCAGGCGAATTCGTTGGCTCTTTTGTGCGTTTTTTCACCGCTCAAAAAAACGCACATCACCAACGCAACAGTGGAAACAGGCCCATTCACTTGCATACCACGTGCGAATCCGCATGCGTTGGACGCATGCGGATTCGCGATAGTGGAAACGAGTCCTGAGTGGAGACAAAATCAGTACTATTACAAAGATACATAGGAGACTGGACATTCATCTTTACATTGTTTTCAAACAGGTCAGTTGCCCGGTTGTCGTGCTGGGTTTTTTTTGCCTTCAGTAGCATTCGAGTCACACATTTCAACCAGTAATAACTCGTGCAATCAGAGCACCTGGGACCTGATGCAATTCCAGTAAATAAAAGACTCTGCATGCAAGTCTATCACCCTGCATTGCACAAAAGTTGACATGCAATTCAATTGTGAATTGGGCCCTCACCTGGCATGTTCCAAAATTGCCCTTAACAATACAAGGAGACTAAATTCTTTCATGAAGCTGTCTTCAGCGCAACACATCACCTCAATGTTTGTTTTTTCTTTTCATTTATTTCGATTAGAAAAAAAAACTCTGGCTGGTGTGGTCAGAGTGGCTGAGCAGACAATATGGGGTTCTATCAACTGAACTATAAGGGCCCTTTTCCACTAGCGCGTTTGCGCTAGCGGAATCGCAAACCACTAGCGATTTTACAATCGCTAGGGTTTGCTAAATAACATAGGAATCGCGGTAGGGTATTTCCACTACTGCGATTCATTTTTGCCTGAAACGCGATCGCAGCGCGGAGCGATATTTGCCGCGATTTTGCTATGCAGTGCATAGCATAGCAAAATCGCGGCCGCAAACGTCAGGAAATCGCCGGTAATTTTTTAGCTTTGCGATTCAGCAATCGCTAGCGTTCAGCGTGAACGCTAGCGACTGCTAGTGGAAAAGGGCCCTAACAATACCAGCCTGCATGTTCATGATATAGGAGGAACTGTGCAAGAAGGGGGCAGAAAACCAAGTCAAGTGTAACCCTGTGTGGGGTTCTTCTTTAACCTTGAGACACTATACTTTTCTTGAATATGGCAATAAAGAAAAGGCCAGGAATCAGAGCGTTAACTCATTTTATGTAGATTAAATGTATAACAAGTTTAATTAAGTTGAGCTGTGAATGCAGAAAATATTTTCCCAGAGGAAGATCTTGTCTTTCATTAATGTAAGGCAACGTCTCACAATCTCATAACAAGCAATGTGTTAACCTCTTTTGGTGACTCAACAAAGTTACAGCAGTAGAACACTTTTACTTTGCAGTACAACACGGTCTCTTTAAGGATTTATTATGCACAAAACATTCACAGGTTAGGCTTTTCTTGGGACTGAGCAATGTCAGAGCAGTAGAACACTTTCACTTTGCAATACAACACTGTCTCCTTAAGGATCCTTCATGAACAGAACATTCACCAGAACTGAGCATCATTTATCAGTAGGATACTTTCTCTTGGCAATAAGGCCCCATTCACACTGCATGCGTTTCCAGCTGCGTTTTGGAAACGCGTGCGGGAGGCCGACACGCACGACATCACACAGCGCATAGAGTGCACTTTCTGATGTTCACACTGCATGCGTTCCGGACCTGTGCGGTCCGGGAACGCATGCTGCACGCATTTTTTGCAAAAACGCGTGGCTGTCACATTCACGTTTCAGTGATGGGATCAGCCACGCAACGCACACAAACATGAATGCCGTGTGTTCGCATGCGTTGCGTTCCGCACGCATGGCCATCCACGTTTGTGATGTGAACGGGGCCTAACGTCTCTCTCAGGAGCTACACAGCACAGATAGTCTGGATGGCCTGAAACACAACTTCTATGCATATGATATATCAGTCTGTGTGGAGAGTGAGTGGGAGACTTCTCTTGAGAGCTGCAGCCACATGCAGCTTGGCAGACTGGAGTTCTGTCTGTGGGTTCTGGGTGTCTGGCTCACTGCTTTCTCTAATGTTAGATGGTCCTCTCCTGAGGTATCACTATGCTCTTCCCTGCAGACAGCTGTACTTGGGGTCCTCACTTGAACTTTCTTCTTCTTCAGAAAGCTAGAATCCTTTTCACAGGCTCTCTCTTCCTTCAGCACTCCCTCTCTGCCCACCATGTGACAAACCTTTCTCCTCTAGCTCAACAGCCCTCCCCCCTGCTCAAAACCAACTTTATTGTCCTAGAACAAAACAGACATGTTCTGAGAGCACACACCCTCTCTGCTCAAATAGTGTAGCATGCAGCAGTAGAGATGCGAAGTTCGGATCTTTTTAATGATCCGGATGATTCGAATCGGATCATTGAAAAGATCCAAATCCGAATCTCGGATCATTTTACAAGGGAAGCATTCGGGGGGTGAAATGACTAGCAGGACAGGAGAAGGGGAGGGGGGTGGACACACAGAGAAGGGGAGAAGATGGACAGAGGGCAGGGAGTGGACAGAGAAGGGAGGAGGGACGAGCAGAGAGCAGAAATGTTTATTTGCACACAATACCCACATACTGCAATCATATGCTTTACATATATTTCACCTATATGTTCATCTGTATACTTTGAATGCAAAAGTCGCACAGTGAAAGAAAGCATTCCCCAAAGCATTCCCAGAAGTGAAGTGCAGCTGTTTAGAGCAGTGCAGGAGGATCATATTGCACAGCAATCACAGTGCCTGCAAAGTTACTGAGCTGTGCTGAGCTGAGCCAAAAGCTTCCAATTTGTTCACTGTGCACAACTACGGAACAGACAGCCTATAATGAGCAGCACATTATAGCCAGTATGTGTGCTCTACACATATCTGGCAGTGGCACCCATGTCCCCTCTCTCTGATCTACCTGTGTCCCTGCAAGGCTGGCTCCCCTCCAACAGAGCGATCCATCTCTGCTCTGCTTCCAGGACCCCGCTGCCCGCTGAGAGGGGGGCGTGTCGCTCCTAGCCCCGCCCCTTTTACGATCCGAATCGCTCATTTTGATGATTCGGATGATTCGACTCACAAAATAGATTCGGATCAAAGATCCAAATCGTTCATGATCCGGACAACACTATGCAGCAGTAAATAATTATTTGACTTGTTGTCCCACACATATATGCATTTAAGAACCACTAGTATGCACTGTCATTGTTGAGGGGGTTACACAAGTACAAGGGACACAGGGCCGCCATCAGAAATTTTGAGGCCCCTCACAAATCATCCGTCCGCCCCCCCCCCCCCCCCCCCCCCCAAAATGAGAAATGTGCGTAGCCATTACATGTTGGCAGAGCTAGTTGGAGGCTTGCTGTCCACAAATTAATCACGAATAACCACGGTGGATACTCGTGATTCAAGTTAGCTCTAATTGCCACAGCTGAGCGGCTAGTTGCGGCGGGGTTAATTACCCAGAACGCCGCTCTCCGCCTAGCGTTTCAACGAGGTGCAAGTGTCCGAATGGACGCGTTGCAAGCCTCGATATCGAGCACTTCCTCCTTCAAGCCGGAAGGAGGAAGTGCTCTATCATTTTTTTAGAACCTCCCAGTTTTATTTTCTGTTTAAAAAAGCTAAAAAAGTAGGTTTAATGCTATTGTCTCATATGGTAAGGATTCAGCTTTTCCCATAGTCTCGCAGTTAGCAATCATGTGACCCCCCAACAAGACAAATTCAGCAATCATGAGGCCCCCAACAAACCATGAGGCCCCCAACAAGACAAATTCAGCAACCATGAGGCCCCCAACAAGGCAAATTCAGCAATCGTGAGGCCCCCAACAAGACAAATTCAGCAATCGTGAGACCCCCAACAAGACAAATTAGGCAATCATGAGGCCCCCAACAAATCATGAGGCCCCCAACAAATCATGAGGCCCCCAACAAGACAAATTCAGCAATCTTGAGGCTCCCAACAAATCATGAGGCCCCCAACAAGTAAAAATTCAATCATTAGGCCCCCAACAAGACAAATTCAGCAGTCATGAGGCACATAAATAGACAGCATTTCACATAAATAGGCAGAATGCCCCCTTATTATGGTAGACACCTCTCACCTGGATTCTGACAGGGACCCCCAGGTTAGGTAGTGAGTGACATGGAGCCCTTTAGGCAGTGAGTGACAGGGAGCCCTTTTAGGTAGTGAGTGAGTGACAGGTAGCCTCTTTAGCTAGTGAGTGAGTGACAGGGAGGCCCTTTAGGGAGTGAGTGAGTGACAGGGAGGCCCTTTAAGTAGTGAGTGAGTGACAGGGAGCCCCTTTAGCTAGTGAGCGAGTGACAGGGAGGCCCTTTAGGGAGTGAGTGAGTGACAGGGAGCCCCTTTAGCTAGTGAGCGAGTGACAGGGAGCCCCTTTAGCTAGTGAGCGAGTGACAGGGAGGCCCTTTAGGGAGTGAGTGAGTGACAGGGAGGCCCTTTAGGGAGTGAGTGAGTGACAGGGAGGCCCTTTAGGGAGTGAGTGAGTGACAGGGAGCCCCTTTAGCTAGTGAGCGAGTGACAGGGAGGCCCTTTAGGGAGTGAGTGACAGGGAGCCCCTTTAGCTAGTGAGCGAGTGACAGGGAGCCCCTTTAGCTAGTGAGGGAGTGACAGGGAGGCCCTTTAGGGAGTGAGTGAGTGACAGGGAGGCCCTTTAAGTAGTGAGTGAGTGACAGGGAGCCCCTTTAGCTAGTGAGCGAGTGACAGGGAGGCCCTTTAGGGAGTGAGTGACAGGGAGGCCCTTTAAGTAGTGAGTGAGTGCCAGGGAGCCCCTTTAGCTAGTGAGTGAGTGACAGGGAGCCCCTTTAGCTAGTGAGCGAGTGACAGGGAGCCCCTTTAGCTAGTGAGTGAGTGACAGGGAGGCCCTTTAGGGAGTGAGTGAGTGACAGGGAGGCCCTTTAGGTAGTGAGTGAGTGACAGGGAGCCCCTTTAGCTAGTGAGTGAGTGACAGGGAGCCCCTTTAGGGAGTGAGTGAGTGACAGGGAGGCCCTTTAGGTAGTGAGTGAGTGACAGGGAGCCCCTTTAGCTAGTGAGCGAGTGACAGGGAGCCCCCCCCCAGCCGCCGCCGCTGTTTCCCCCACCCTGCCAGCAGCGTCAGACCTCAAGATCAGCGGCGACCCGACCAGTAAGAGCGGGCGCTGGACGCACCCGCTCTATATGCGGAAGTGACGTCACTTCCGCATATCAGTGCGGGCGCTGGGTCCTAGCGCCCGCACGATTGTCGCCGCCTGATCGGGGTCTGACGCGGCGGAGGCGGCGGCGGCGGCGGCTAGAGGGATGGAGGGAGGGAGGGAGCAGCGGCCAGGGAGGGTTGAGCGGCGGCCGGGCGGCACCCGCCAGGGCCGCGGCGGGGATGGGGCCCCCCTGCAGGCCCGGGGCCCGTGACGGGAGTCACGGATGTCCCCCCCTGATGGCGGGCCTGAAGGGACACATCTACACATTGATCCTAGGAAGGGTGAGGGTATGGATCTCTCATATCTACTGGTACATGTGTGGGATAAGTCATGAATTTTAAACATCGAGTAGGGAATGAGTCATCTTGGTCCTCTACATGGACATGGTTATTTTGCAAGAGGAGGTGAGAATTTCTGCCTCCTTCTTGTAGAATCTCCCCATGCACCATGTGGGCTAGCATTGTATAGGTAGCGGAGTCTCAAACTGTCCATGCAGCCATTCCAACACTAAAAGCCTGCATGGGGAGAAAGGGGCAAGAAGGCTTGGAGGTGGGGGGGCTACATTTACTTTCACTATTTTTATTACTGTACAATTAAAATAATAATAAACCAACTGCGCAAAAAGCACCATTCTCAAATTAACAATGGGCTCTAATGCGGAGACAGCGGGCCTGATTCACAAAGCGGTGCAAACACTTTGCACGCTGGTGAAAAGCCCTTTATCACGCCTAAACTTAGTTTAGGCGTGATCTGAAGGAATTCGCGCGAAGCGCCCATTAAGCCCTATGGGACTTTGTACGCGCGGTAGCTTCGCGCGAGTTAGAGCACAAAGCGGTGATAACTTTGCTAGTGCAAAGGTTATCACGCCTAAAGTCTTTTAGGCGTGATAACTGGGTTATCACCGCTTTGTGAATCGAGCCCAGCGTATGGCAATATTATCAGTACTACGACAGGCAGTGTACCATGAGTTACACTATAAGAACCACCCACTGTACTAGAGTACCATGAGCATTGCTATGGTAATGCAAGTTAGTAACCCCGTTACCGTAGCAACCCTCATGGTACAGGATAAGTATCGGTGGTACACTGACTGCGGTAGTACCGGTAACATTGTTGTGCACAGTCTCCGCACAGCAGTAATAACACTGGTTTGTGTATCAGGCACAAATGGGTTGATTCCTTAATGAGAGTCTGAAGTGAAAATTCTTTGCTATATTTACCTTTTAATTAGCTTCAGTACTCTCATTAACGGTAAACCGCCGCATTCCCCCCAAAAAACGAGGGCTGCAGACCCCCCAAATCCCCGGTTGGGAATCTGGCCGGCGCTTCCTGGAAGGGGCAGAGCTCTCTGCTGTAGCTCTGCCTCTTATGATGTCAATCACGGCGGATCGCCACCTCTCCCCGCCCCTCTCACTCTTCCTTCACAGAGAGGGGCGGGGAGAGGAGGTGACTGATGGCAGGAGAGGCAGAGCTACAGCTCATACCGTAGCTCTGCCTCTCAGGGCAGAACAATCTACGACAAAGTTGGTCGTGGATGTTTGCCCGGGGATTTGGGGGGTCTGCATCCCTCGTTTTTCGGTGAGGATGCGGTGGTTTACCGCTGATGAGAATTAAAAGGTAAATATTGCAGAAAAAATTCGCTTCAGAGTCCCTTTAAGCTGCTAAAGCAGTGCAGTTTAGCCTCCTGAGCGTTACGCCACTCAGGAGGTTTTGTTACTTTTTGCCCCGAAAATAACATAATTTTCTCGCATGGCTGTAAACCCTTTAGCTAGCACTAGGCTAGCTAGTAAAGGTGTCCGGCACCCCCCGATCCCTGCCGCTCCCCCGTTTATACATTACCCAACCTGGATCCAGGATTCGGCGCAGCCTCCCCGCACAGCTCCGGTCTTCACTATGAGGAGGATTGCACATGACGTCACGACGTCATGCGCAAACCTGATCCTCCCCAGAGAGAGACCGGAGCTGTGCGGGGAGGCTGCGTGATCGCTGGATCAATGCTGGGTAATGAATGTATAAGCGGAGGGATAAGCGGGGGGGGGGGGGGAGGATCGGGGGGTGCCGGACACCTTTACTAGCTAGCCTAGTGCTAGCTAAAGGGTTTACAGCCATGTGAGAAAATTATTTCATTATGGGGGACTCCTGGGGCCAGAGTGTCGGGCATACCGATAAGGAGAATGAGAGGAGCATGAGTTATGTGCACGCACCGCGCAGTAGTGCAGCATAGTGTGCGCTGATAACTTACTTGCACTCCTAAGTAACAGCTGCTCCACTGAACCCGCCCTGAACCCCAGCGGGTCCAGTGGCTTTAATGGACGTGATCCCTGCACGTTGATTCACCCAATCAGCTGCTTGTGAAGTGACAGGCTTTCTTTCTTTTACTGCTTAAAGTGATGGACATTTAAACCTCAATGGCCACATAAAATGGCAAGGAGGGCTTGAGTATGACCTGTGCTCTACACGGAGCAGAAAAATCCTCACGGCTAAACCAAAAAAAAAAAAAATTTGTACAGGACTAATCAAATTCAGAAAACTAATGAATACCTGTCAGCTTGATTGATCAATTAGCCGTCAAGCAACCAATAGTTTCTGAATCTGATTACAGCAGTTCTGGTTCTGCCCCCAGTATTTCCAATTCTTGTGCAGCAGGAATAACCCCTGAAGTCAAATTTTCAGTCCATCACTATTACGTTGCCTTTACCAATAATCTAACACTAAAGTTCCCAAGTTCCCCTAGGCATAGAAGTTTCACAAATCCATACAATTTCATATTATCTTTGGGAACAGTGGAAAAGTCTATCAGTGGGCTGGTTTTCTCAGGCCATAAGCTACTACTTACTTACAAAATGTGCAAGCCACTAACTGTCCTTATTTTCTCTCCAGGCATTTGGCTGGACCTTTGTCCTACTGATGACGTTTTTTGCATTCCTCGTCAGAGCCATCCGACCCTGCTTTACACAAGCGGCTTTTCTAAAAAGCAAATACTGGTCACACTACATTGACATAGAACGCAAGCTATTTGATGAGACCTGCACTGAACACGCTAAAAGCTTTGCTAAACTTTGCATTCAACAGTTTTTTGAGAATATCAACCAAGACATGAACATGGGCCACTCCCATATTCTACACAGCAAGTCAGTAGATAAATCAGATGACAAGGAGAAGTCAGAGCAAGACGAGTCAGACAAACTCCTGGGAGTAACCAGTCAGGGTACAATGAATACACTTCTAAAGAACTGGCATAAATGTAAACCTCCTTTAAATCTGAAGGCCTATGACTATCAAAACCAAAATGGGAATGGATATATTAAAGAAAATCTTCAACTTAATAACCTAAATGGACCCAAAAAAGAAATTGTGACTTATTACAGTAAAGTTTAAATTCAGTTATTCATTTGAATTCACAAAGGTGCAAAGTTTGGGCTTCAGCCTGGAGAACATGAGGAGAATGGCCTGCTGAAGAATGGAGATGGCACAGAGAACAGACATTTCACAATGATGAAGTCACTGTGAGGATAGCTTGGATTTTCAATGTTTTGTAAGGGCACATTTGTGTGGGAAATAGCATTTCTTGAAAACAAAACAAAATTGGGATTTGATGAATGGCACTAAGAGCATATTGATTGATACGGAGGCCATGGTAATAATAACTAATTTCAAAGGTGTTCTGTGCTGGACAGAATGCAGAAGACGTCAAAGTTGCTCGCAGCCATTTTCTTTTACAACCTTCTAGCACAGTCTTCATATAAAAGGAAATTATATGTCTGACGTGCAAAAGTCGTTTTTCTTGAAATAGTTGGAAAAAGCGTTCCCAAGTTACATTATAGATGGTTGGCTGCTGGATCAAAATTTAAGACTCTTATATGCTTTTGCAAAGTATTTGACTTCAGCTTAATATTGTGTGCTGGAGTTAAGGTTATTCTAGGGATGTAGACTACTGGAGAACATAAATGAGCCTGCAGACTTGGGCCGGGTGTATAAAAAAATTGTGTGCTTTCAAAAAGATAGGGTCATATCAGGGAGGGTTTACAAAAGCTTAGTGTATTAGCAAATGTGTCAAAGCAGCTGCACTCCAATATATGACCAAGTTGAGGATTCCAAATTTTGGACATTACTAGCGAACAATGTGTTTGGGTACCTGTTCACAAGGGTGCCAGGCAATCAGGTTGTCTAATGATAACCAATTTTACATCTAACCGTAACCCCTTCCTTACTATACTACCCCCCTTTTTCCCCTGGGGTTAGGGTTCCAAAGTATTAACATCAACTAACAATGAATTCATTAGGGAAGTGCCCTAATCATACGCTGGAGGGATATACATTAGGCTAAATTCCCATAAAAATCCCACCAAACCCATGTCTAGTATTTTTCTATAAAACTTTTGCTTCTTTGTTAAATACATTTTGCATTTTCAGTAGCAGAAGCTTTCCAGTGAAAAAATGCAAAGTGCAAAGGATGTAGAGGGAGCAATTATCTTTAACAGTATTAGCAAAGACATGGATTATACAGTCATTACAACTTGTGAACTTTGAACTTTGATCACTTATTGTGATGCCTTTATTCATCAGATGGTGCCTGAAGTAGCTTATTTAATTGTAAAACAATACATTTAAGACTTTTCTATGAAAAAAATAAATGAAAAATAAAAATATATATAGATTGTCATAAAATGTCAATGTTTCTTCTGTGCTCTTGTTCTATGCACCTAATTACTCAAGCAGTGGCGGACAAAGCTAAGGATGGGCCCCTGTGCAGAATACATAATGCCGGCCCCATGTGAGTGGGCGTGGTCATAACAGATCATGGTTAGTTTCAAACCATGCCGATAAGATAAAAGTACATGAACCTAGGTCACATTCTGTAGGCACTGTATTAATGTAGCACACATTTTAAACTTGTTACTTGTATATGACTGGGGTACAAGTTATTATCAACTATAATAGACAGCGCTATATGGTAGTGACCAATAATAATACAATGTAAATAGTAATATTAGGTTGTCCTACGTTAACAGCTGTCCCGTTAGAAGGAGCGTAACTAGACATCCCTGGGCCCCCCTGCGAAACTTTGGATGGGGCCTGCCCCACCCCCACCTCCCTTGCTTATTCGCTTTCTGCACAGGATAACTGAGGACCAATGTGTTTTCCCCATGCAGATAAAAACACTTATGCTGGGTACACACTGAGATTTTATGGTCGATTTACTGTCAGATCGATTATTTCCATCATGTCCGATTTGCTTTCCAATCGATTTCCAAGCATTTTCCGATCGATTTCCTTTAACTTTAATAGGAAATCAATCGGAAAATGCTCGGAAATCGATCAGAAAGCAAATTGGACATGTTGGAAATAATCGATCTGACAGTAAATCGACCATAAAATCTCATAGTGTGTACCCAGCATTAGACTTAAAGGAAACATCAGGCAATCTATGCTACCCCTAGATCTACTTACCCGGGGCTTCCTCCAGCCCCTTGCAGCTGACAAGTCCCTTGTTGCAGCTCTGCTTCCAGTACATACACACACACACAGCTGTATTTTACTACATGAGAGCACATGCTATATGGAGGAACAATAATGACATGCTGAAGATAAGATATAGTATTTACTGTAACTTTGGCAAAGCATTCAGAATGTCACTGATTGATACTGTTATTACGGGATTTTTGACTCAGTATGAGACAACAAGTTCTCAATGAGGCAGCGACAGTCAGACATCAATCTTACCCACTCTGCTGTGTTGTACAAGTAATCAGACACCATAAGCCTGCTGTGTGTGAGAAGAAGAAATGCTGGATAAGGGACAGTCTACAACTTTTTTCAAAATGTGACTCCTTTGTTTGTAAGGTTGTACATGAAGTCACCAGAACTTTGCAGCAGTGAGAGACAGATGTTTTTTTTATGAACCCTAGGGAGCAGGGACAGTGTACAAATTCCAAAGTGTGTATGACTCCTTATCTGTGTGGTGGACACATGCAGTCAACATAACAATGGTGCGAGAGCAGAATACGTTTTTTCTCTCCATGCCCTTAGTCTCTCAAACTTTTCACCCGATGGGCCCCCTGTGGCTTCTGGGCCCCCCTGCGGAGGCATCCCTTGCAGGGTCTATTGTTACGCCCCTGCCCGTTGGGGATAAAAGCAAGAGGAAGCTTGAATAATAAAATTCAAATTTAATGGTGCACTATCTAGTAATAATTATAATAGAACAAAACGCAATAAAAATAGTAAAAAAAATAATAATAAAAAATAAAATACATGCATAAAATACAAGGTTATCTAAAAAGAAGGGGGAGGGGGAGGAAACTCATATCGCGTTTCCTCCCCCCTCCCCCCCCTTCTTTTTAGATAACCTTGTATTTTATGCATATATTTTATTTTTTATTATTATTTTTTACAATTTTGATTGTGTTTTGTTCTATTATTATATTGTGTGTTTTTTTAATATATGATCACGTTTTATTGGTTCTGTATCTGAGAATCGCCATTTGTTTCTTAAGGCACTTTTATTGACCTGATGAAGCGGCATTGGCCGAAAAACGCGTTGTCTATCTAGTGCATCGTTACATTTGAATTTTATTATTCAAGATTCCTCTGGCTTTTATCCCTAACGGGACAGCTATTAAGGTAGGACAACCTAATATTACTATTTACATTGTATTATTATTGGTCACTACCATATAGAGCTGTCTATTCTAGTTGATATAGTGTTCTTCCCGGGCGCCTCCTACCTACTCTAAGTCTAGTTGATACCCCTATTCATTAGGGGAGATTCGGTTTAGTTGTCCCAACTTTCCGATCATCTTTTTGGAGCAGCGA
The DNA here is from genome assembly GCF_040937935.1 of Hyperolius riggenbachi. NCBI lineage: Eukaryota > Metazoa > Chordata > Amphibia > Anura > Hyperoliidae > Hyperolius > Hyperolius riggenbachi. The sequence goes on from NC_090655.1 coordinate 111,118,096, forward strand.
CCTTTCAGGAATCAGAGGCCGAGTGGGGACGGGCTATTCCCCACCTGCAAACACGAGTGATTGCATCTTTTCTGCAACCCAAATTTTGTGAGTATAAACGCTATCATCTCTTATACCTCGTTCTATTAACAATATTGCACCAGATTGGGCTCCCGGATCTCTCTGTGTCTTTTCTCCTTCTACTACTCCACAAGTTATTATCAACGTTTCTCTTGAGTTTCAGAGAAATACATGGAGAAAAACCTAAAGGATAATCAGGCCCTAACTGGTGCAATTGCATGGGCCCTAGAGTACACAGGGCCCTTGTGCGGCTGCACGGCCTGCACGGGCCTATGTCCGCCTCTGTACTCAAGCAGGAAGGGGAGATTGTCTCCAGAGAGTGTATACCTTTATCCCGAAAGTATACACTAGTATTGTGTTAGCGTTTGAATTTGGGTTCCCCAATTTGAAAACCCGAATTGCGATGAACACAACACTTCAGTACTTCAGCTAGTGGAGAGGGTCAGGGGGAGGTCTCTTGAGTGCGGTTGACGCCCCTCTTCATGTGACTTCAATGCGCAGAAACATGTTTTAGCAATATGCTTCCGCGCACGTGATCGCTTCGGCCACAGGAAGTGAGTGTCACTTCCTGCTTGGCCGGCTGCCAGACAGGGATTACTGCGTACTAACGTGGTAATCCCCGAAGGCCTGTTTTTGGGGGTGCGGCCCCCGTGCTTTTGCATTGTAGTACGATGTTCTGCTTTACGATGCACCACAACGCTCCACTATGAACCTAGCCTAATAAAGCAATTCAGCAGCAGAACTGGCTGGTATGACAACTGGGAGGAAGAAGGCGCCTCCCAAAAAAGGTGGGGGTGGATGACCGGAATATCTACATTATGTGACTAAAAATAGCAGAAAATATAAATAATAAAAATGGCTTACCTCAAAGGAAGGGGCAAAGCCAATTTCAAACAAAAGGTTTATTATTCATCAGACACTATCAATCATAACTCGTTTCGCGGAACACAGTCCGCTTCCTCAGATCAAATACGAAGCAGTGTCTTTATACTGTAGACAGTAATTTTGGATGCCTTTTTAGACTCCCCCGGTCCCCCACCGCCAGCTAGTTTCATTTTTTGCCGACTCAAAGTTGGCGGACCGCTACGCGTACCTTTGTATGCATTCCCGCTGGTGCAGAAAGCTATTGTGGACATTAACATGTACATTTCTAATTTATGCATAAAACTATATGTGTTAATGTCCGCGATAGCTTCCTGCACCAGCAAGAATATGTGAAAAGGTACGAGTCAGCAAAATCGAAACTAGCTGGCGGCGGGGGACCGGAGAACCCGTGAGTGACTGCAAGAGAAAAGGATGGCTGCATGGGGCTGGCAGATGCCCCAGGTAAGCGAAACTCATTTTTTATTTATTTTTATTTTTTAAGAGTTAAGCTTCCCTTTAACCACTTGAGGACAACAGTGGAAAACCCCCTAAAGAAAGACCAGACTATTTTTTTCAAAATTGGCCACTGCAGCTTTAAGGCCAAGCTGCAGGGCCGCACAACACAGCACATAAGTGATTCCCCCCCCCCCCCTTTGCTCCCCACCAACAGAGCTGTCTGTTGGGTGGGGTCAGACTGCCCCCTGGATGTTTATTTACTTGTGTTCGTCTTTTTTTTTTTTTTTTTTAATAAATTTCATAGATTTTTTTTTATAATGTATTTGTTCCCGCCAGCCAATCAGCATGATCAGCTGTCATAGGCTTCAGCCTATGACAACCAATCACCTTCAGTTCTCCCAGGGGGACAGCCGTGTGACTGATAGCAGCGCTGTACATGTAATAAGACGGCAGGGCGGAGCAGGAGATGCGCAGTTTGTTCGTGATTGCAAACTGCAGCCCCCGGACTTGATGCCAATTGGCTTTAGGCAGTCCTGGGGCTACCGCCGCGGCCACACCCATCTGTGTTAGGCAGTCCCCAGGTAGTTAAGACTACATGATCAGCACTTGACATACTACACCATAAGGGGCTCCTGGTGTATCTGTGCTTTTTTCTGACTCCCTAGGAAAACTGTTGAATCCCTTGGGATAACACACACCCTCTTTGGCTGGTATAACGCGGTTTGCAGCATCGTGATTTACAGCTGCAGTTAAATGATGCCTAAGCAGCCGCCAAACCAAACACCTCTTTAAAGGGAAGGTCCAAGCAAAAAAAAAAAATGAGTTTCACTTACCTGGGGCTTCTACCAGCCCCATACAGCCATCCTGTGCCCTCGTAGTCACTCATTGCTACTCCAGTCCCCCGCTGGCAGCTTTCTGACCTCGGAGGTCAGGGCCGAATTGCGTACATTTTTACACATTCCCGCTAGTGCAGGAACATTAACACATACATTTTTACGCGTTAGTGGTGCAACACGTACATTTTTGTTCCTGCACTAGCTGGAATGCGTAAAAATGTATGCAATGTGGCCCTGACCTCCGAGGTCAGAAAGCTGCCAGCAGGGGACTGGAGCAGCAGTGAATGACTACGAGGGCACAGGATGGCTACATGGAGCTGGTAGAAGCCCCAGGTAAGTGAAACTGATTTTTTTTTTTTGCTTGGACCTTCCCTTTAAAGAGGTGGGAGGGATTTCACCACATTATTAGCCATACAGACCCCCCTGATGATCCGTTTGAGAAAAGGAAAATATTTCTCATGGGAAAGTGGGTACCAGCTACTGATTGGGGAGAAGTTCAATTCTTGGTTACGGTTTCTTTTCAATGTTTTAATCAGAATATGTGGTGTGCAGAAGAGTGGCAGGTGTTCAGCTGCCAACTGCTCTGAAACAGTGCAGGGAAACCATTCCTCTGAACTAGCTATGACTGTTACTGAATCAGACAGGAAAACCTCATTTTCTTTAAGCCACCACTGCATTTACATACAGCTGCCATTTTCTATAGTACTTTACAATCCGAACTGAAGAAGTCACAACATTGTCTCTCAACACAACAATTTTATGTCCCTACAATCGTCTAGGACTAATTTTGGGGGTGACATTTTGTCAGTATAGAGTAATGGGAGAAAGCAGAAGCAAACATCTAAGGAAGAACATACAATCTCCATGCGGACAGAATCTAGCATTCAATCTGACACTCCTGCACTGCGAGGTGAGAATGCTGGCAAAATACCACTGTAAAACTGACTTTACATTCTTAAAAGGAAACCTGAATATTCAGAGACTGCCATTTACTTTCTGGCTGCAAGTACACAGTGACAGTTAGTTGGGTTGAAAAAAAGACATCCATCCATCGAGTTCAACCTGAAAATAAAGTACTACACCAGCCTGCTCCCTCACATATCCCTGTTGATCCAGAGGAAGGGAAAAATACCTTACAAGGCATGGTCCAATTAGCCCCAAAGAGGTAAAAAAAAATCCTTCCCAACTCCAGATGGCAATCAGATAAAATCCCTGTAACACCACCACTGGGCATTGCCTAGTAATTATAGCCATGAATGTCTTTCAATGCAAGAGAAGCATCTAAGCCCCCTTTAAAACGCAGATATAGAATTTGCCATAACTACTTCCTGTGGCAATGCATATCACATTTTAATCACTCTTACTGTAATGAACCCTTTCCTAAATAAATGGCTAAAACGTTTTTCCTCCATGCGCAGATCATGTCCCCTAGTTCTTTGTAAAAGCCTAAGGCCAAAAAGCTAATTCGCCAAGTTTTTATATGTTGAGCATTAGGCATGGTCCCAAAACAAAAATGCAGCCAGTATAGTCAGCATATCTGATTTATATACTTGTTCTGGGTGAGGGTTGTGCCGAAACCAGAACACTCTGATGGTCCGCTGTGGCTTGGCTGGAGCCCGGGGCAGGTGCGTAACCCCCAAAGGCATTATGGGGAATGCATCTGCTTCTTCAGGGATTATCAAAACTGCACAGAAGGGCAATCCGCTTACTGCAAGAGATCCCATGGATTTGTTGCAGACAACAAGATGAGCGGAGAATGGACAAAAAAACAACAACTGTCCATTCTCAGCTCAAGTGGGAACACAGCCTAAAGGTGCGTACACACATGCGACTATAGTCGTTTGTAACGATCGTTCCCCGATCTTTACCAACGACGATCGTTACAAAAAACGAACCACCGACTATTAAGGCAAACGACGAACGAGCCAAATCGCTACAAAAGAAAGTTCTGTCTCGGCGGATTTTAACCAACGACGATCGTTTGCAAAAGTAGTACATCGTTGGAAACGATCGTTCGTACTAGGCTTGACATGCGCATTTCACTATTTCTCCATGGAACTTCTCATTTTTATGCGCAGGCGCAATAGTTGCTTTCTGTGATGTAACGTTCGTTCTAACAAACAGATCGTTACACACATTTTAAAACTACCTTTACTTAGGTCGTTCTTTCATCAATTAAAAGTTCGTTCGTCGTTCTTAACGAACGATCGTTGTCGCATGTGTGTACGTAGCATAAGGCATTCAGGAAGTATGAAAACAAAGTGATTAGAACAATGATCCTACCATATTCTTTTCTGTTCCAGTCTCCTTTTTTTGGATTCCTAAGCTACCATGCAAACAAAATAATAATAGTAACTTTATTTAACCTGTTCCATACTTTACGGCTCTGGACCAGAGCCTTCATTACTATTTTAATGCTGTAATCACTGACATTGGTTCATAGTAATTACCGGGTCAGAAGAAGCCAATGAAATTGGCTCCTGACCGGGGCACAGAGCTCAGCTGTCAGACAGCCGAATGTAATGCTGGGAATACATGGCTCGATTCTGAGCCATTTAGATGGCTTGATAGGTCATTTCCGACACATCCGATCTCCCGCCCGATCGTTTCGCTGCTTGATTCCGCATTGAGGACAATGCAAAAAGGTAACAAAAACGAGTGGAAGATAAGAGAATCGCCCGCGGAATCGAGCGGGGAAACAATCGAGTGGGAGAATCAGGCAGCAAAATGGAGCCGTGTATGCCCAGCATTACAGCAAGAGCGGTAGGAGCGTGTGAAGGAAGGAGACTGATCTCTAGATCCTAGGTTCTCAACGTGTGGTACGCGTATCCCAGGGGGTACTTCCGATGGTTCCAGGGGGTACTCGGGCTTGATATGCATAGCCAAGAATAACAAATTTTGAGTTATAAAAAATGATAAATCTTATTTAAACAACACCAAAATAGTGTTTTAGCTAATTAAAAGCAATAGTAAATGCTTGGAAATTGTTTAGAACCAAAAATCATGTATTTCGATTAAATATATATTTGTCAAGGGGTACTTGTGATAATGTTTACTATGCTAGGGGGTACTTGGTGAGTACAGGGTTTTAAAAGGGGTACATACCAATAAAATGTTGAGAAACACTGCTCTAGATAACAGTCTGCAATCAAAAAAGGGAATACTGTAAATAACAAAAACAAACAAACACCAAACACGCTACCCCATACGTTTAATAATAAACAAGAAAAAGAAAATAGAGCAGAGACAGAGCAAACTATTAAGAGTGCAAAAAGTAGCAGGGTTGTTGTTTTCATAAGGAAAGCCCGCAGAGGCCCCAGCACTCTATGGATGTGCACCACACAGGGTGTCACCATCAGCTGGGTGACACTCGGGGGTTAATGCAGAGTGCACAGCAAAGCGTATTATCTCATTGGTCCAGCTGCTACCTCAGCGCAGCATCATTCCTCTAGGACTCATTTCTTTCCCCACAACCTGCCAGCATGTTACGTCACCGTGTACATACCTGCGAGGGGTGAAGAAGAGGCACCGTGGGGTGGGGAGGTACAAGAGGCTGGAGCATGCTGAGGGAAGAAGGAGAATGAGGGAGCCCAGCACAGGACATGTGAGATATGATGCTCTACTGTACACTCTGCCTTATGGAAAGGGGGAGGGTGAACAGCCACCTCATACTATATGGGGGATGGAGAACAAAGGCTACCTTAATACCACTATATGAGGGACAAAAAGACCAGCTAATACTGCTACCTGGGGTGAGGTGGGGAAGCTAGGCCACCTAATATCAGCATTAGTGATGGTCAAGTAGATGCAAATAACTTTGAGGTGATGTAAATGTATGCAAATTTATGCTGCTTGAAAATGAACCAATCAAACCCTGCTGAGGTAAAATTCAATTGGATCATTTTCAAGCTGCACAAAATTTGTGTAAAAATTTACATATATTTGCATCAACTCAAAGTTATTTGCATCTACTTGACCATCACTAATCAGCATATCCATTGCCACCCAGATGTTTTTCTATTCAATGTTACTGCAATGCCATTCCATTTAAAAAAGCCAGAAATCCATGCAGCAACAAAGGCAGTTGACAAGTCATTTACTGTTAACCAGTCCTGAATCACAGGTCTTTAGCAAAGAGGTCAGTGCTTTATCACACATTTGCTTGCAGCCCTCTTGCTGCTTACACAAAGTGTGCTCCTAGTCAGACACACACATACCTCCCAACTTTTTGAGATGAGAAAGAGGGACACTTAAAGCTGGCCACTAACTGTCCAATTTCTAGCGAAAAATCATTCGAGCGATCAGAAATTCTGATCGGATTGGTTGTACATAATCTCCATTGGTGGACACAATCGATTATGAACAAGTGAAAAAAACGCCCGAATGAATTTTCGCCGAACGAAAATTTGGATTTTCTTGGTGGTCGTGATAGATAGGAAGCAATGATTGGTTAGTTGATGGTGTAGTGAACGATTTTTCGTCCGATCAGAATTTCTGATCGCTCAAATGATTTTTCGCTAGAAATTGGACAGTTAGTGGCCAGCTTAAGCCACGCCCCTGCCACACCCCTGATCACGCCCCATCACACCCCTAGTCACGCATACCATAAAGATTTCATAAGAAAAATATGTTGTTTTATACTTCAAACCGCACTGGTCCTTTCTATCCTAGTACATTTTCCTTCATATTAACATTTTTAAATTAGTAATATATCAAGTTAAAGGATGGGAATAAAGTTTAGATCCAATGAAACACAATTTTTTAGTATATATATATATATATATATATATATATATATATATATATATATATATATATATATATATATATATATATATATATATTTACATAGAAAGAGGGACAAATGAGGAGGATAGAGGGACAGGGGGACAGGGCTCCCAAAGAGGGACTGTCCCTCCGAAAAAGGGACAGTTGGAAGCTATGCATACACACTAGGGTCAGACACACATATACAAAGTGTACTCATAGTGTAGAGACACAAACACACACTCACAAACATACCCAAACTATACACAGCGCAGATACAAACAGGGATGTTCACAGTGTCTCCGCCTCACCTCCACCAAAGCACAGATTTCTGCTGCATCATAGCGCAACTGAATCAGTGTGAAAGGGCCCTTAAGACACCACAACCTATATAATAGGGATATACTGTATATCTTCTGTCCAGATCAGGACACATCCCTGAGGTCCTCGAACAGCAGTATTATAGCAATCTGCTTCAAAGTAAAAATGGGAAATTGTTAACATTAAAACGCAACTCAGACAAATGTCCATAAAGTTACATGATGCTTCCATGATGACAAAACGAGACGATAGGATTGAGCACAGCATTTGTGCAGATGGGAAATGACAATACCAAAGTTTTTAAAAAAATGATGCCCATTCAAATGAGTGACAAATGCCCATGTGAACCTTAGTTTTTGAAGACCATCATAAGCCTACATATGCACAATAAGGTGTATTTTTTTCCCTTAGGGCCCTTTCACACAAGCAGCTCTCCTGCCCGGCTGGGTGTTCACAGACGCTATACAAGTGCCCCCCAACACACACAAAGTGAGATCTAGCCACACTCAGACTTCCACGTTGTGATTCTCTGCCGCCCAGTAACATCACCGCGTTCATTGACTGACATGCTACACATTTTTGGAAGTTCAACATGGTACCTCATGGCAGGGAACTCTGAGAGTCTTACAAAAAAAAAAAAAAAAGCATAGTCCTTTTACCCCTAGGAAAACTTTATTGTGGCTTTCCATCCATGTTTAGTCCCCTCTTCTATGTGCACTTTTTTTTATTTGCCTTGCACAGCAGGTCCTTTCTTCCATGTGTTGCTCACCACATGCAGGATGCAGCTACGCCTCTTCCATGTCCAGCAGCCCCATTGGGCAGAAGCCAGCCAAGGCCCGGGCCTTTCCAGAAATTCGGCCCAGCAGATGTACAGTTCTCTGCTTGCATTGAAAAATACAGTGAATAGGGCGTTTAAAAGCCAGTGATAGATTTCCAATACTAAAGCCACAGACTGCCATTGCCCTTCCCCTGCCTTCTGATGTTCTGCCCTCGTCTGCCTCATCATCTAATTGGGCACACTACACATAAAATGAGGTCACTGATGGTTACCTTACCTTATAAAATATTTTTCCTTTTCAGGCTAGACAAACGCTTTCTGACACAAGGGGTGCAGGCTGCTTTACTAGTCATACAAGACTTCTATATAGACTTACTCAGTCTGCACATATCATTACAATCTAGTGGGCTTTTAATTGTACATGTACCACATTCCAGTTTATGTAACCTGCATTTATTGTATATTGCGTATATTGCCTTGTTTGTGTGGGTGTTTGAGTCATGCTTGCTGAAGGCATATACTGCTTATTCCACACTTCTGATTTTTTTTTTTCTCAGCAGAATCGTCATTGACAACGAATATCACAAGAATGCAGCAATTCAGGTGCTAATGGCCAGTTAGCCAACACTTTGTACATGTGGGAACATTCCTGACCTCTCAGCGTGGGTGTGCCTAAGGTTCATGTCATTCTCAAAACACTTTTGCAACTACAGTATTTTCAGTCTCATCCGGCGAAACAAATCCTTTTTACGTGGTGCTAGCCCTACGCTCTTCCTAGAAAAATGACTAAGTTGATATTTGATCGGTATGTAACTTCTAAACTTTATAAACATTTAGTTGACTCTGCAGCCAGCTGATCAGATTTGAGAGTTACCAGTTAAAGCAGACTTAACCTTCTTGCCGGTCTAATTAATCCGGCAAGGAGGCAGCACAGCCCTTTTTTTTTTTTTTTTTTTTTTTAAATCAAGCCCAGGGCTCGCTACGTAATAGCCGCTGAGCGGCGGCATCCCCCCACCCACTCCGATCGCTTAGGCGATCAGAGTAAGCTGGAAATCTAGAACGGGACTTCCTGCAGGGCTTCCCCGGTCGCCATGGCGACGGGGCGGGATAAGGTCACCGACGTCATGGACGTCACAGGGAATCCCGATCCACCACTCAGCGCTGCCTGGCACTGATTGGCCAGGCTGCGCAGGGGTCTGGGGCGGGGGGGCGGCTCAGCGCGGCGGGTAGCGGCGAATCGGCGGCGAGCTGTGGTGATCGCGTACTACACGCAGCTAGCAAAGTGCTAGCTGCGTGTAGGAAAAAAAAAATATGCAAATCGGCCCAGCGGGGCCTGAGAAATCCTCCTGCGCAGGTTACCCCGAGCTGAGCTCGCGGATAACCGGCAAGGAGGTTAAAGCGGAATATAACCCAGAATTTCTTCTTTGCTCTAAAAGATTATTTACAGCATATAATATACTAACACAATGGTTTTTTTTGTAAAACAGCATTCAAAGGGTTACATCACAGGGCTGACTTTCTTCTGCAGGGAGAACCCGCATCCGTACTGCTTATAATCTTATCTTGTGTACACATTCTTTACTTGAAACATTTATGTAAACATTCTCTGGCTGTGCAGGACTTCAGCTGATGTGTGCTGAAGTGAAATAAGTGCTGGCAGCATTTACAACAGAATGACGGTGAGGATTCAAACCACACATGAACTATGTAATTTGTACTTGTGTTGCTAGATGTCCTGATTGTTATGTGGGTTAAACTACTTATGTATCCATTGAGATATAGGGGGACAGACAAATGAGAGTAAGAAAACTACTCAAAAGGATGGGTTACCTCCAAGGCAACCACTGTATAGGCAGGTGGGGAGCTTGTCCTGTCCCTACTCAGGTTTAAGAAGTCACTCTCTGTAGGTAAGAATGTTAGGGCAAAAGGACCCTGCCACCAGGGTGGATAGACAAGGTTTGTAGAACAGAGGTGCCAGAATAGTATAACATAAAAACAAAATGGGGTGGGGGTAGAAGTGGTGGACTTGCCTCTCCACAGAAGACCGACAATTTGGAGTCAGTACAAAATGTATTTCATTACTCCAAAAACAAGTGCTGCAACGCGTTTCACAGGTCCACAGCACACTTCATCAGGAAAAAGACAATAGGAGCAAGCTTTTTGTCTGTCTGTTCTACAAACATTAATTATGTATCCTACATGTTCCCACTATTGTTTGTGTTGTTCTCTGTTCAGCATGATAGAAGATATTGGCACTAAATAAATAAAGTACAAAATCGAACTGAAGGAATCACCCTTTCCTAAGCAGTGGATTTTCACTTTTAAATTTTCCTGACCCTTCAAGTATACATTTAAGAAACCTAAAGTGAGAAGAATATGGCTGCCATTTTTATTCCCTTATAACCAATGCCAGCTGCCTGGCTGTCACTCATGGTGAGCTTTTTGGCTTTAGTTGTGTTTGAACCATTCACCTGTAAGCATGGAGCCAGTGGAGTCAGTCCAGACTCAAAGCATCTGCCCTGCATGCTCATTTTGGGCCCGTGACTTATAATATTAGAGGCACAGCATCAGCACATAAGTCCGGAAACCATTGTTTATTAAAGAATGAAGATAGCAGCTCACTTTTGGTTCCCTTGTGTATGTGGCTTTGAAAAAACACTCCTGGCAGCAGGGAAGAGTGAACATACTCAGCAGATCGCAACTGCCTTTATGAGATTTGAATAAAGTAAACAAAGCAGGAGTGGATGCCAGTGAGGCCTCTTGCACACTACAAGCGATTCCGATTTTACGACTTTTAACCGGTACTGCGTGCTGCCTTTTTTATTATGCGTTTTACTTCTTGAGTTAATAGCCTCCAGGGAAAACTGGAATCGCAAATTGGAAATCAGAGTTGCGATTTGCAGCGTGCAAGAGGCCTCAGACAGTTTAATCTTCAAACCTAGATTTTGATCCCTTTAACCCTTTCTCTGCCAGCCGATGCGAACATTTACTGCCAAGCAGCTTTTAGACATTTTGCACTCTTTAGGTGTACTTAGTGTTTTTGCCAAGAAAACCCACATGAAATAGAACATATTATATATTGTTTTATTCCATAATGAAATTGGGCTTAAAACAAAATGTTGTACTTATTCTGGAGATATAACAACATTTTTGAGTGAAATACGTAAAAAAAAAAAAGTGAAATAAAAATTAAAATATTTTCTTGTTGTGTTTTTGGTTTTTTAAAGAAGAATTACACTTACTGACAAAAATGTTATGGTTTGTAAAAGCCCTGATTTTGCTGAATCCAGCGATATAAGATATGTATAGGTAGCCTGGAATAGGTGCAGCCAGTACAGGTAGCCAGGCATAGGTGCAGCCAGTACAGGTAGCCAGGCATAGGTGCAGCCAGTACAGGTAGCCACTAGCCAGGCATAGGTGCGGCCAGTATAGGTAGCGCCAGTACAGGTAGCCAGGTATAGGTGCCATCAGTACAGGTAGCCAGATATAGGTGCAGCTAATATAGGTAGCCATATATAGGTGACACTGGGGGAGGGGGCCGACATCATCCTGCCTACCTCTCAATAGGCCCCTCTCCTGTGCCCCCTGCAGAGCTGGAGCAGCAGTGTCAGGGCTGGCCCGCTCATGAGGCGGGGTGAAACCCCCCTCCCCACCGCTAGGCCCAATACCCCCGACCTGCCCGCCACCCCTCCGGCTCGGCGGCCGCCGCCCCCCCCCCCCCCCGCACCCACAGACGGGGGGGGGGGGGCGGCGGCAGCAGCTCTGCTAAATTTGCCTCAGGCGGCAAAAAGTGACGGGCCGGCCCTGAGCAGTGTGGTGTGTAATTACAGTAACTTAACTACTCGCTCGCTCCATACAATAATAATAATTGCAGTATTTGTATAGCGCCTTTCTCCTGTCGGACTCAAAGCGCTTGCGAGGCAGCCACTAGAGCGCACTCAGTAGGCAGTAGCAGTGTTAGGGAGACTTGCCCAAGAAACTCCTTACTGAATAGGTGCTGGCTTACTGAACAGGCAGAGCCGAGATTCGAACCCAGGTCTCCTGTGTCAGAGGCAGAGCCCTTAACCATGCTGCTCTCTGGCCGCCCAATCTCTGTATAACACCTAACAGGGCAGTTTCTAGACTAAAATGTACCCAGGGCGAGGGTGTAAAAATTGCACCCCCCCCCCACGCGGAGCCAGGTATAGGTGCCCTTAGTTTAGCCAGGTATACGTGCCTGCAGTTTAGGTTAGCCAGGTCTAGTTGCACTCAGTAGGGGTAGCCAGCTATAGGTCCCCCAGTATAGATAGCCAGGCATAGGTACCCCAGTATAGGTAGCCAGGCATATGTGCCCCAGTATAGGTTAGCCAGGTAGGTGCCTCCAGTATAGGTAGCCAGTATAGTTGCCTCCAGAATAGGTTAGATAGGCAGGTGCCCCCAGTAGAGGTTAGATAGGTTGGTGTCCCCGGTACAGGTTAGATAGGTAGGTGCCCCCAGTATAGGTTAGATAGGTAGGTGCCCCCAGTACAGGTTAGCTAGGTAGGTGCCTCTAATAGGGAACCAGAATAGTTGCCTCCAGCATAGGTTAGTTAGGTGCCTCCAATATAGGTAGCCAGTATAGTTGCCACCAGTATAGGCTAGGTAGGTAGGTAGGTGCCCCCAATATAGGTTAGATAACTAGGTGCCCCCAGTATAGATTAGATAGGTATATGCCTCCAGTATAGGTTAGATTAGGTAGCTGCCCCCCAGTATAAGTTAGATAGGTAGCTGCCCCCCAGTATAGTTTGGATTGGTAGCTGCCCCCCAGTATAGTTTGGATAGGTAGCTGCCCCTCAGTATAGGTTAGACAACTAGGTGCCACCAGTATAGGTAAGATTAGGTAGCTGCCCCCAGTATAAGTTAGGTGAGGTAGGTGCCCCCAGTATAGGTTAGATTAGGTAGGTGCCTCCAGTATAGGTTAGATTAGGTAGGTGCCCCCCAGTATAGGTTAGATAGGTAGCTGCCCCCCAGTATAGGTTAGATTAGGTAGCTGCCCCCCAGTATAGGTTAGATAGGTAGCTGCCCCCCAGTATAGGTAAGATTAGGTAGCTACCCCCCAGTATAAGTTAGGTGAGGTAGGTGCCCCCAGTATAGGTTAGATTAGGTAGGTGCCCCCCAGTATAGGATAAATTAGGTAGCTGCCCCCCAGTATAGGTTAGATTAGGTAGCTGCCCCCCAGTATAAGTTAGATGAGGTAGGTGCCCCCAGTATAGGTTAGATAGGTAGGTGCCCCCCAGTATAGGCTAGATTAGGTAGGTGCCTCCCCCCCGTATAGGTTAGATTAGGTAGGTGCCCCCCAGTATAAATTAGATTAGGTAGGTGCCCCCCAGTATAGGTTAGATAGGTAGCTTCCCCCGTAGGTAGGTAGGTGACCCCCCCCCCCCCAATAATGGAGGGGGAAGTCAGCCGCGGGGAGGGCAGCGCGACCTCTCCCTCCCTTCCTCTCCGGGCTGCCCTCCTGCTGCGTACATTTGAAATCGGCGCCGGTAGACTTGGGCGCAGGATACAGCGGTATATAGCTGATCCTGCTTCTGCACAAGTCCGGGCTGATTTAATTACTATTCCCCCTCCAGGCCGACATGGATAGTGGGGGAATGAAATAATTCGGCTTCCAGCGATTGCTGGAGGCCGAATTATTATGTTTTTAAGCAACTTCGGCTCTGTCTTCTGATGGAGCCGACGTTACTCACTGAGCGCTTCAATAGGAATGATTCCTATTGAAGTCTATGGAGGCGCAGGCTGCGCCCAAATCTAGTAGCGCTGAAAAGCACTGCTCCGCTCCTGCTCCCCCTCCGATGCAGAGCGGAGCAGCCAGCAGGGAAGCGCTAATTGTAACAACTCACCTCCCAGGTTCCAATCACTGGTCACCTCCTCTGCACACACGCTGATACACACACTGCTTCAGTGTGTGTATCAGCGTGTGTGCAGAGGAGGTGACCAGCGATTGGAACCTGGGAGGTGAGTTGTTACAATTAGCGCTTCCCTGCTGGCTGCTCCGCTCTGCATCGGAGGGGGAGCAGGAGGGCAGCCCGGAGAGGAAGGGAGGGAGAGGTCGCGCTGCCCTCCCCGCGGCTGACTTCCCCCTCCATTATAGCGCCCCCCTTCTTCAGCGCTCAGGGCGCCCGCACGGGCCAAGAAACGGCCATGACACCTAATCACGCATGGAGCGAGCGAGTGAGTTAATTACACAGTGCACCGCTGCTCCAGCAGTGCAGAGGGGTACATGAGGGGAGCTCATATGGGGGAGGGGGGGTCAGGAATGATGTCAGCCCCATCCCCACTTCGTGCAGGGGGGAGAAATGCCCAAAAAATACTAGGTAGCCTTTGCCTGCCAGAACGTACTAGGTGCATGCTTGGCAGGCAAATGGTTAAGGGCTGGTTTACACTGCAAGAGCTTTTTTTTAGTGCTAGGGAATTGAAAAGCTCTTGCTAATACAATGCTATGGGGGATTTTTATAAAATCATATCGCTCAAGTGAGAACACACACATAGCATTACATTAGCAAGAGCTTTTAAAATCACAAGCACTTAAAAAAAGATCTTCCGGTGTGAACCAATCCATGAAGTGAACCTAAACTGAGAAGGATATGGATTTTTCCTTCTTAAAGAATACCAGTTGCCCAACTCTCCTGCTGATCCTGTGTTTCTCATACTTTTAGCCACAGCCCCTGAACAAGAATGCAGATCGGTGCTCTGACTGAACTTCTGACTGAAGATTAATAGGTGCATATGCTTGTTTCAGGTGTGTGATTCAGCCACTACTGAAGCAAAAGAGATCAGCAGAATGTCAGGCAAGTGGTATTATTTAAAAGGAAATATCCATACCCCTCTTAGTTTAGTTGCACTTTAAATTGCGCACACACCTGTGATGTATGTCCCTCATCGGGGATTAGGACCCAGCAGTGGGGATGTAAGTTATTGGAAGTTATTAAAGTGCAGCTACACATCCTGCAGGAGCCCCAAAGACTAGGGAGCAGTCACAGGGAGACCACCTGGGGGGGCTGGTGGCATGGGGGGGGGGGATCAGAAGTGATTGGATGTACGGGGGCAGTTGCCCCCTTTCCCTCAAAAGCTCAGTGCCGGCCCTGCACTGGATTGCCGTGTCCGTTTACTGTATGAAAGGGATGCAGCAGGTACGCAGATGCGATTTCGCATTTATATGGCTTTGCCGTGCCATGCACGCCTATGAGGATTTGGATGCATGCTGCAGTATGCATTATTATTATCATCATCATTTTTTGTCCATACGCAATTCATATGCAGCCTATGGATTTCAATACATAATGATAATAATTGTTGAATTCTAATGCAGCGTGTATATGTGCAGATACCAGCACTGGTAAAGAAAAGCCGAAGAACCAAACATGAGAAAAAGAGACCACTAACCAGTAAATGCTGCTCAAAAAACTGCACTTTATTGACAGGATAATTAGGTAAAAAATTATACACACTTGTATGCAAATGACATAAGAGACTAGAGTTAAATTGCTATGCAATATATAGTGCTGCTGCTGTACAGGACAGCGTGGAAGGACCACCAAAGAATAGCATATATTATTAGGATATCCCACTACATAGGTCCATCAAAATAGACCAAGGCATAGATCTTTGGTAACGCCCGTGATGTAAACATGTGAGGAGACCTGGAGTAGTAATGAATACGGTCATAACCACTCACTGTAACACAAAACTGGCGTAGGCAAATTCTCACACTGGTAAATTAATCCAAATAGCTGCCTAACAACTATGCCTTGGTGATGCCTGTATCCGCATCCGTGAGGAGACCTATTATTGATAGTACTAAAAGGTCATAACCACTCACAGAGGGCATAAACAGGCATGACCAATATGATCAGGAAATTAAACCACCGGGCAATGTGATGATATAGTTTTGAATACTGCAGATGATAACCTGTAACCTAGTAACCTGTAGTAGACACCTTAGAAACACCCAACCTAAAGTTAGTGAGGGAACAGTGGGTTAAGATATCCACTGGTATATGTAAACCACTCACAGAGGATGATGGGTGCTACCAATATGGTAAAATAATATATCTATTCACTGAATATATTAGGAGCCAACAATCAGGGCCCATTTCCACTATCGCGAATTCGCATGCGTTTTTCGCATGCAAATTCGCATAGCAATACAAGTGAATGGGACTGTTTCCACTTGTCAGGATTCCTTTGCGTTTTTCTGTGCAGAAAAAATTTGCATGGCAGAGCCATCAGAATTCGCATTAGCACCGCACAAGTGGAAATGCAGCTTCAGTATCATAGATGGAAGCCAGAGTCCGCTATATGTATCAAGCCTGAATAGAGCAAAAAATAGTCACTGAAAAATTACCTGGTAGTATCCGGTAACGGGTATTTCTGATAGTCCTCCAGGCCAGCCCCCCAGAAGTGAGAGGACACTGATGTTCACCTGTTAGGAAACACATGTTATCAATCATTACATTCAAATTGACTCGCCTCCCTCCCTAGTATAAGTATGTCTCCACCCCCTCCTTATTCACTTTTACCAGAGTAACCACCAGGTGCACATTGACAGAATTAAGAAAAGTGACAAACAACAGGCACCCCAGGTGATTTAGGAATAGGGAAATATAGAGGGGGGCCGGCCTGGAGGACTATCAGAAATACCCGTTACCGGATACTACCAGGTACTTTCTCTCTACGTCCTCCAGTCCGGCCCCCCAGAAGTGAGAGACTACAGAGAAACTGTCTTTACTCACAACTAGGGCGGGATGACTGCCTGTAGGACCTTCCTCCCAAAGGTTACGTCCTGTTTTGACAGTACATCAATCCTATAATGTTTTATAAATGTCGAAGGGCTTGACCACGTCGCTGTTTTACATATCTGTTCCAGTGATGCCCCTGCTCTTTCTGCCCATGAGGTCGATACTGCTCTGGTCGAGTGGGCTTTAAGTTGTAAGGGTAATCTTTGTCCTGCACCGTTATAAGAGATTTCTATTGTTTGCCTTATCCATCTTGCTATCGATGCCTTGGTAGCTTGCATGCCCTTCCTTTGTCCTGAGAAAAGTACTAGCAGTCTGTTAGTCTTTCTCCACTCTTTAGTCCTCTTTAGATATATGAGAATCGCTCTTCTTACATCTAAAAGGTGAAGCAATCTCTCCTTTTCTGAAGTGGGAGTGTCACAGAAGGAAGGAAAAACTATGTCTTGGGTTCTATGAAACCTTGTATTCACCTTTGGCCTGTATGTCGGGTCTGGTTTAAATATTATTCTGTCTGGCATAATGGTTCCTTTATAGTCATAGCCTGTAGGTCCCCTATTCTCTTTGCTGAGGTAATTGCTATTAAAAAAGCTACCTTTAACGTAAGAAACTTCTCTTCTGCTTGCTGTAGTGGTTCAAAAGGATCTTTCTGTAACTGCTGGAGTACTAGGTGGAGGTCCCATGGGGGAAACCTTGCTACTGGTATTGGCCTAGATTTAGAGATTGACTTCAGGAAGTCTTTAATATATTGTTCCTTGGCTAGAGGTCTGTCTAGAAAAACTGATAAGGCCGTTACCTGAACCCTAAGTGTGCTTACCGCTAAGCCTAACTCTACTCCATCCTGTAAGAATTCCAATATCAAAGGCAACTCGACTTTGCTTTCTTGTACCCCTTATTTCTCTGTCCACCCCTTAAACGTTTTCCAGACCTTCCCATAAATTTTTCTGGTTACGTTTTTTCTATTTTTAAGGAGAGTCTGAATCACCCTTTCTGAGAACCCTTTTTTGACTAATATCTGCCTCTCAGGATCCATGCTGTTAGGCGTAATCTCTGAGGATGTGGATGGAAAATTCCTTCCTGTGTCAGTATGTCTGACCTGTATGGTAGTTCCCATGGCTCCTCGCCACCTGCCCCGCACCCATGAGCAGGTTGCCGTTTCCATACACTGCAGGTGGGGTCTAGCCTAGCCTATGGGAATAATCCAGGTATGGCCTAGTTCCCTTGGCTAGTCTCTGTAAAAGCCAAAAAAAAAAAAAAAAAAAAGACGTACTCCACAGGAAACACAGTGAAAGTGAATAAGGAGGGGGTGGAGACATACTTATCAGAATCAGAATCAGAATCAATTTATTTTCGCCAAGTAAGTTTGCACCTACAAGGAATTTGTCTTGGCAGTTGCTTAACAAACACAAACAAAAAACAATACAAGGACAGACAGTGTGAATATTACAAGTTAAGGACATTATAAGTATAGTGGCAGTAAGCAATGTGAGCATTGTTCATGTTTAGTTCTGTGCTGATTACTTTCAGTCCTAGCAGCTCTAACGTGGTTCAGCATTAAGTATGGCTACCGCTTGAGGAAAAAAACTGTTCCTGTGTCTGGAGGTTTTGGTAGCGATTGACCGGAATCTTACTCCTTATACTAGGGAGGGAGGCGAGTCAATTTGAATGTAATGATTGATAACATGTGTTTCCTAACAGGTGAACATCAGTGTCCTCTCACTTCTGGGGGGCCGGACTGGAGGACGTAGAGAGAAAAACCAGCTTCAATATCAGCAGCCAGGAAAATATTTTCTTGTCTTGCCAGAAATCTGCAATGTTTGATATATATCAACTCCATGCAAACAGTCATTGAATATGGCAATGGATAAATTATTCCTTCCTGGGAGAAATGCACAAACCAGCAGTTACTGTAATGCACAGATTTATAGTGCTCAGAGTCTCTTATAAAGATATAGTTGCGGGATGCCATCACATGTATTCAAAATGAATGCAATACATGTGACGGCAACCCGCAACTATATCTTTATAAGAGACTCCGAGCACTATAAATCTGTGCATTACAGTAACTGCTGGTTTGTGCATTTCTCCCAGGTAAGAATAATTTATCCATTGCCATATTCAATGACTGTTTGCATGGAGTTGATATATATCAAACATTGCAGATTTCTGGCAAGACAAGAAAATATTTTCCTGGCTGCTGATATTGAGGCTGTTTTTTTTCAGTGACTATTTTTTGCTCTATTCAGGCTTGATACCTATAGCGGACTCTGGCTTCCATCTAGGATACTTATTGTTGGCTCCTAATATATTCAGTGAATAGATATATTATTTTACCATATTGGTAGCACCCATCATCCTCTGTGAGCGGTTTACATATACCAGTGGATATCTTAACCCACTGTTCCCTCACTAACTTTAGGGTTGGGTGTTTCTAAGGTGTCTTACTACAGGTTACTAGGTTACAGGTTATCATCTGCAGTATTCAAAACTATATCATCACATTGCCCGGTGGTTTAATTTCCTGATCATATTGGTCATGCCTGTTTATGCCCTCTGTGAGTGGTTATGCCCTCTGTGAGTGGTTATGACCTTTTTGTACTATCAATAATAGGTCTCCTCACGGATGCGGATACAGGCATCACCAAGGCATAGTTGTTAGGCAGCTATTTGGATGAATTTACCAGTGTGAGAATTTGGCTACGCCAGTTTTGTGTTACAGTGAGTGGTTATGACCTTATTCATCACTACTCCAGGTCTCCTCACGTTTACATCACGGGCGTTACCAAAGATCTATGCCTTGGTCTATTTTGATGGACCTATGTAGTGGGATATCCTAATATATGCTATTCTTTGGTGGTCCTTCCATGCTGTCCTGTACAGCAGCAGCACTATATATTGCATAGCAATTTAACTCTTATGTCAGATAATTCTGACATATATTTGCATACAAGTGTGTATAATTTTTTACCTAATTATCCTGTCAATAAAGTGCAGTTTTTTGAGCAGCATTTACTGGTTAGTGGTCTCTTTTTCTCATGTTTGGTTCCTATGGATTTCAATACGCTGTAATTCTGCATCCAAAATTGTGTGCAGACAGCGTCCGCAAATTTGCAGCTAATGGAAATAGGTCCTTAGGGAACCTGAAGCGAGCAGTATATGGGGGCTGCCAAATGTATTTCCTTTTAAATAATACCAGTTGCCTTGAAGTTCTGCTGATCCATCTAGCTGCAATAGTATCTGAACTGCCCACCTGAAACAAGCATGGGGGCGTAGGAATAGGCCCTGCAGCCCCTGCGCCCGCGGGGGGGCCCACCCCCCCCCCCCCCTGGGGCCCGCTTGGGGCCGTTTTGCGTTTTGTGGGTGCTGGAGGGGTGGCAGCATGAGGGGAAAGCCTTGCCCACAGTCGGCGGGGAGAGGGGTAGTTCCCCCCTCTCCCTCACCTCGGAGCTCTCCCCTCTGCGCTCCCCTCCAGCTCGTAAGTGTCTGTGGGGCTGTGGTGGGCAGCGAGCGGCGGGCAGATACATACCTGCTTCCGTGCGTTCCATCGGAGACTTCTCCCTCTAGCGGCTGACGTCACTTCCGGAAGTGACGTCAGCCGCTAGAGGGAGAAGTCTCCGATGGAACGCACGGAAGCAGGTATGTATCTGCCCGCCGCTCGCTGCCCACCACAGCCCCACAGACACTTACGAGCTGGAGGGGATCGCAGAGGGGAGAGCCCCGAGGTGAGGGAGAGGGGGGAACTACCCCTCTCCCCGCCGACTGTGGGCAAGGCTTTCCCCTCATGCTGCCACCCCTCCAGCACCCACAAAACGGCCGCGAGCGGGCCCGGGGGGGGGGGGGGGATGGGGGCCCGCTCAGAAAATCTGCAGGGGGGCCCGGTGGGGCCTAGTTACGCCCCTGCATGCAGCTAATCTTGGCAGAAACATCTGAACTGCATACTTGTTCAAGGTCTATGGCTAAAGGTATTAGGCCAGAAAGCGGTTAGGGATTACTACTGTCATAGCTCCCAACTGTCCCTTTTTCGGAGGGACAGTACCTTTTGGGAGCCCTGTCCCTCTGTCCCTCTTTCACCCTCATTTGCCCCTCTTTCAGGACTTTGTCCCCCTTTCTATATAAATATATATATATTTCTATACTAAAAATGTGTTTGATTGACTCTAAACTTTATTCCCATCCTTTAAATTGATATATTACTAATTTTAAAATGTTACTATGAAGGAAAATTAATCAGGATGGAAAGGACCAGTGTGGTTTGAATTATAAAACAACATATTTTTCTTATGAAATTTTTATGGTATGAGTGACTAGAGGCGTGGTGGGGGCGTGGCCAGGGGTGTGCCAGGGGTGTGGCTTAAGTGTCCCTTTTTCTCATCTCAAAAAGTTGGGAGGTATGCTACTGTGCTTGCAATTGCTCAAGTGCCTGGCTAGTGTACTGGTTAAAGGGAAGGTTCACGGTTGCTCTGTAAAAAATAAAAATACAAATCCACTTACCTGGGGCTTCCTCCAGCCTGTGTCAGGCAGGACGTGCCCTCGGCGCCGCTCCGCAGGCTCCCGGTATTCTCCGGCGGCTCACCCAACCTGGCCAGGCCGGTGTAATATCAGAATGTGCAGCCCGGAAGCTGCTCCCTTCCTCACTGAGTATCACGCATGCTCAGTGGGAAGTTAGATGGTATTTTCCTCAAATATCTCCGCTTCCGCAGCACATACACACCCGAAATTTTCAGGGTAGGGAGGGGAGCCCCCGATCTAGCTCTGTGCCGAATTGCAGCTCCCGAGCTCCGCTGGTTCCCGAGACGGATTACAGCAAACCTATCTCGGGAACTGGGGGGGGGGGTCGGGGGCTGCAATTCGACACAGAGGTAGATTGGGGGCTCCCCTCCCTACCCTGCAAATTTCGGGTGTGTACGTGCTGCGGAAGCGAAGATATTTAGGATGTTTTAGTGGCTGCACAATTTAATGGGGTGCAGGCTCTTACTGCGCATGCGGGGCTGCACAATCTGCGGGGCTGCCCATTCTGTCACTACACCGGCTTCCAGGTCGGGCTCTTCTGCACTCCAACGTGCGTCTCACGTGGGCGCGCTGACGTCATCGGACGTCCTCTGGGCTGTACTGCGCAGGCGCAGTAGTTCTGCACCTGCGCAGTACAGCCCGGAGGACGTCCGATGACGTCAGCGCGCCCACATGAGACGCACGTTGGAGCACAAAAGAGCCCAACCTGGAAGCCGGCCTGGCCAGGTCGAGTGCGCCACCGGAAAAGACCGGGAGCCTGCGGAGAGGCACCGAGGGCACATCCTACCTGCCACAGGCTGGAGGAAGCCCTAGGTAAGTGGATTTGTATTTTTATTTTTAACAGAGCAAACGTGGACCTTCCCTTTAAAGGCACCACCTTTGGCATGGGAGACCTGGTGTCACAGGAGCCCTCAGTGGCTGACCGCACTTAGCCTTCTAAACGGTGCCAGCGCACAGATCGTGCGAACTCTGGTCGCAGTCAATGCGCAGGAACCGTTAAGAATTAGCCGCAGACAACTCAGAAGGGAGCCTGTGAGACACGGGTGATTACAACGTCACCTACTGGTTCAGAGTAAACTGCCACCACCGCGGTTACTATGGGACCGTGGGGCCCACTAACTGACTGACTAATCCTGCGAATAAAACGGTTAAACACACGATATTCTGTCTAGCCAACAACAAACAAACAGTAGCGTATCTTCAGAGACCCGGGATCATTTCTGTGTGTGCTGATAAGCAGGGTAGCGAAACAGTGAATGACTTGGGAAAAGTCGTTTATTCACGCAATATAAATAATTAATATATACAGACAATTATGAAAATCAACAATTATGAAAACAGTAATAGCCAGTATGAAAAATAAAAGAAGGGAGAAAAATACTTAGTTCCTGGAAAGATGTCCTTATTGTGGGAAGAATCATAAAGTCCTTGGTTTCAAAGTCCAGAGTTCAGAGTTCAGACCAGGTGGATGCCAGCATATCCTCAAGCTGGCATCTGATGAGTGCAAGATGTTTCAGTGTGGAGGACACAGCCCGCCTGCTGGCTCTGTGCTTTTGATGAAGCTGGTTTGGGGGTGTGGCAATGCCAGCCCCCTCTGAGCTACCAGCAAATGACAGTTCATTCCCTCTGAGAGATTTTAGAGCTAAACTTATGAATTGCTGTAACTCCTGAACCATACACGTTACATTTAGGGGGGTAACAGCTTCATACTTGGAGGAAAATACAGATTAATATGATACCCGACATGGCTAGTGCATCAGATCAGGGTCTTGAGTAGATTCATACCTGGGTCGTAGGGGCCCCGGGCCCCTCTCGACTGGTATCAAGAGATCCAGCATGACCCTACGGATCCAATGATACCGCTCTCATCACCACCCTATTTATTGTATTCTGTAAATGGGCAAAAGATTATATTGTACATTCATTTCTTCCTGCTAAGGCCGGAGTCAGCCTGACTGGAGTCCAGCTGTGTCTGCTTCTTGTCTATGAAAGGCCCTGTTGGCTCCTTCAATTAACATCTGAATGTGAAATCTGCTTAGACAACTTTGAGTTTACACCTCTGGCTTGATCAGCAGTCACAGGGCCAGTCTTCCTGCCAGCTGCTTGTCACCTTATACCTGATGGATGGGCCATCAGCACAGCTTGAAGCCAGGGACTCTCTGGGCCCAGGCTCATTAGCATATCAAAAGGGCCAACCAGCATTTGGAATGGTGCTCTCTTTGCTAAGAAAAGGACTTTAGCTGTCCCTACACACTCAACCCAGATTGTACCGTTTTGAAGCGCAATCGATGCAGGAATCGAGTGCGATCGTTCTTTTCTTCACGGGCGGTTCCAGGACGCGCCTGCGTCCCCGCAATCGTCCGTGACACCTGGGTTTGGATCCTGGTTAGGGTCAGTACCTATTCAGTAAGGAGTTCAAGGAAGAGCCCCCCTAACACTGCAGGGTGGCCTCTCTCGTACATCCTAGTGGTTGCAGCTCTTGAGTACTTTGAGTCCGATAGGAGAAAAGCTCTATACAAATGTTCGGATTATTATTTGTAAGATCCGTCGTGCCTGGCAAGCAGCGGAATGCCGAGACCCGGGCTGCAGATCCTACTTCCGGGTCTTGGCAAGCTGCTGAGGTCAGTGGAACGGAGAAGGCTTCTCGGATCTCATTTGATAGGCAGAGGACGTGCACTCCGCAGATGTAAACAATAACTCTGATGTCCTTGCTTGGGTGTCACCTGATTTAGCTGACACGCTGGATTACTATTGGTTTGTTTTCGATTCTGCTTTCTGTTAATTGGTTAGTCCTAGTATTTAAACTTGGTGAGCACCCCCAGTCATCACCTGTGATAGCATTAGCTTTGGCTTGTTGGTGTGTAGCGCTCATTGTATACTATTTATTCCTGTTGCCGACTTTTGCCCTGTATTTTGACCACACTTAAGCCCCATACTCATGGGCTACAATTGTAACCGCAACCACGTGGCACGCGCGTTGCGGTGACAGGTCGCCCGTGAGAACGCCGCGCGCGCCCCGAACCGTCGCTCATCGCTGCTGTCGGCAAGCGATTGGCACGGTCAATCGCCTGTTGACAGTTGCCGCCGCAACTGTCACTAGTTTGCATGTGTATGCGGACTAGCGACAGCAACCAATAGGCAGTGCACAGAGTTTCCGGCGGGGGGGGGGGGGGGAGAGGAACGTCGGCGACAGCTTCCGTCGCACCACTAATCCCTCTTCCGCAGTGTGTATGCGGAGGGACCCGTCGACGAGCTGCCTCATCTA
Source organism: Hyperolius riggenbachi (assembly GCF_040937935.1). Classification (NCBI taxonomy): domain Eukaryota; kingdom Metazoa; phylum Chordata; class Amphibia; order Anura; family Hyperoliidae; genus Hyperolius; species Hyperolius riggenbachi. The sequence goes on from NC_090655.1 coordinate 111,142,705, forward strand.
CCAGGCCTCAGGTGACTGGTGTGTGTGTGTGTGTGTGTGTGTGTGTGTGTGCGTGCGCGTGCGTGCGTTACATCTGCCTGTAGGGTGTATTGTAGTATTGTGTTAGGTAGGAGTTTGCGCATGTGCTACGGACTGGGCTCTGTGTCACATAGGCATATGGTCTGAACCTCATGCGAATTTCCTATTAAATATATTGTATGCGATTCGCATACCAGTAAGCGATATGCGAATTCTGATGGCTCTGAAACACAGAAAAACGCAAAGGAATCCTGACAAGTGGAAACAGTCCCATTCACTTGTATTGCTATGCGAATTTGCATGCGAAAAACGCATGCGAATTCGCAATAGTGGAAATGGGCCCTAATACTTTTTGCCACAGCCCCTGAACAAGCATGGAGATCAGATACTCTGACTAAAGTCAGATTGGATTAGCTGCATGCTTGGTTCAGGTGTGTGATGCAGCCATTACTGCAACCAAAGAGATCAGCAGGACTGCCAAGTAAATGGTATTGTTTAAAAGAAAACATCCATTTTAAAGGGAACCTAAACTGAAAACCTAAACTCTCAGTTTAGGTTCCTTTTAAACCAAAATAAGAATACGTTATTTAAGTGAAGTCATATCCAGAATAATTTCTATAAATTTTGATTAGCTACTCTGCTTCAGTTTAGCTCCAGGTTTTGTTTTGTTTTTGAAACAATTTAGGGCCCTTTTCTATTTGCAATCCAATGAGGAAACCAAATCGCGTTCCTTTTTGCTAATCGCTACAGCACCACGATAACATGCAAATCGTCATGCTGTTTTTACCTCTAGTGCAAAACGCAATCACCGGCCTGCATGATCGCGGTAATGTAAGTGATAGGAAAAGGACCCTTAGATAAAATAATCTATTTCTGTTTTGAGAAGGCAATGCTGTGTTCAGAGTTTGATTTACAGAGTCAGGTGCAAAGCAAACTGCATCCACCAACAGCAAAACTAATTATTACACTTTGAACAACAAAACTGCTCCCCTTTTGCATCAGTTTTCTTTGGCCTTGGTTTTGTATTGAGCGTCTCTGCTTATTTTAGTTGATTATGGTTAGTGTCTTCTGTTTTTATGTTTTGTGCTGCCACCATGTGGTTATATACAGTATTACTAGAGTATATGAGCCGGGATAATATTTGGCAAATCAGTTATGGATAGCGTGGCGTTTTATCCATTCAGTTCTGAAAGGAAGTGCAGAAATGTCAGCACAGAAGCAGCAGCACATAAACCTATTTTTTGTAGGTTGGGAAAAGTAAATGTGAAGTTAAATACATTTAATCCATAGACCTAATCCTAAATAGGATGATCCCATGTTATTATTTTAGTTTTAAAAGATTATTATGTTGGAAAAATAGAAGTTTAAAATATATGTGTACACATACAAAGATGCATTTTTCCCAAAATATAATAAATTGTAAAACAACCTAATCAGTGTTTTTTTTTTCTTTTTAAACAACAAACCTACCCATAATGGTGTGTGTCTATTTGGGAGGGGGGAGGGGGGGGGGGGGGTTGGTGGGCGGGAGAGAGCACCATTACTTACCTACGGAGTGCTGCTCCTCTTGCAGGTAGATGTAGCATACAGACATCTATGCTGGTATCCACCAAACCGAACCAGTAATAAGCATACAAGGTACAGTATCACAAGTATAATAGTCACCTGAGGCCTAGTGGGTGAGGCAGTCCAGATGAGAGTTAAGGTGGCCATACACTGGTCGATTTGCCATCAGATCGACCAACAGATAGATCCCTCTCTTATCGAATCTGATCAGAGAGGGATAGTATGGCTGCCTTTAATGCAAACAGATTGTGAATCGATTTCAGCATGAAACCGATCACAATCTGTGAGGCTGCCGCACCCCCCCCCCCCCCCCCCCCCCTCATACAATACATGATCCGGCCGGTGCGAGTCCCCTGGTCTCCGCTGTCTTCTTCTCCGCTGGGTTCCGAACCGGCTGGCTTCACTTCACGTTCGGGGAATTTTAAACAGTAGAGGGCGCTCTACCATTTAAACTTCCTGCCGGGACAGGAAGTTCAGTGAAGCCTGCCAGACTCGGAGCCCAGCGGAGAAGAAGACAGCGGAGACCGGGGGGGACTCGCGCCGGCCGGAGCAGGTAATGTATTGCGGCTGTATTGTGTCGGTCGTCGGGCATTCGAACGCCGCTATCTACGCACTCCCGACACACCGGTGATCCAGCAAAATCTTCCGCACGGACGGATCGACGGGAACGTTTGATTTCGGACGGAAATCAATCATTCTGTCAGCGTTTGTGCAACAATTTCACAGCAGATTCGATCACAGTGATCAAATCTGCTGTATATCGGCGGGAAAATCGTTAGGTGTATGGGCCCCTTTAGATGACTGCCAGCAGGAGGAATGTAGTTCAGGCACTTAAGAGGTAACGTGGTCAGAAAAAGCCAGTTGTCAGTCCAGGCAGCGTTCAGACAAGTCCTTATCCAGGCAGAGGTCGATCCAGGCAGCAAACAGGCAAAGTTCAGGTACAAAAGCAGAGTCGACAACGGGTAATCCAAAAGAGCGTGGTCAAGTAATAAGCAGAGTCGGCAATGGATAATCCAATAAGCGTGGTCAGGATTCAGGCTGGGTCGGCACAAGGGAATCAATCAATCTAGAAATAAGTGTGGTCAAGATACAGACAGAATCGGCAACAGGAAATCCAATTGTTTTGTGAGCGCATACCCAGCAACAAGCCAAAAGCTAATGCTATCACGGGCGATGTCTGGGGGCGCTCACCTGAGTTAACCACTTGAGGACCACAGTGTTAAACCCCCCTAAAGACCAGGCCTTTTTTTGTAAAATAGACCACTGCAGTTTTAAAGAAAACCTGAACTGAAAATTAGAAGTCAAAATAACCACACACAAGTTATACTTATCTGCTGCGTAGTCTACTCATCAATCTCTTTCTCCTCTCATGTGTCCGGTTTGTCCACTATGATCAGTTGAATTCTCCGTCCTCCATTTTGAAAATGGCCATTACCCCATAACAGCTTCCTGGTCAGCACAGAGATAAACTGTAATATCGCCCACTTGAGCCATAGGGAAACAAGGACACATCAGTTCTCCTCTCAGCTGTAACTGACAGCAACTGATATATAACTGTCAGCAACTGATATATTTCAGTTCTGCCAAAATGTTGTCAGAACTGGAAGGGATCATTGTCAGAAGAAAATGGTGAGCTTCTGAGAGGAACTGATGGCAAGGTAACTATGTAATGTTCATTTGAAGTTACCTCGTGTGTTTATTTTTAAAAAATTTACTCAGTACAGGTTCCTTTAAGGCCAAACTGCAGAGCCACACAACGCAGCACACAACCGATTCCCCCTCCCCCCCCCCCCCTTTTCTCCCCATCAACAGAGCTCTCTGTTAGTGGGGTCTGATCGCTCCCGGTGTGTTTATTTTTTATAAATATTTTTGTTATTGTATAATAAATTAATTTTACTATTTTTTTTTTATCCTAGGCCCGCCCCCTCCCCCGCCAGCCAATCACTGTGTTCAGCTGTCATAGGCTTCGGCCTATGACAGCCGGTCACCTCTGATCCCCTGGAGGGGACTGCAGTGTCACACGACTGTCCCCAGTACATCGCTGCTGCAGATTGCAGCACTGTACGGGTAATTAGACGGCGGTTTCACCGTCTAACAGTATACTGAGTGGCGATAACCGCTCAGAGACTGAAGGCTCCGCCCACCAAGCAGGAGATGCGCGCACAGCCTGCGGCGATCTCCTGCAAAACAAAGCCCCAGGACTTTACGCTGATCGGCGTTAGGCGGTCCTGTGGCTGCCGCCGGACACGCCCATCGGCGTGATGTGGTCGGCTAGTAGTTAAATACAAGGACAAACCCAGCAGAAAGCAAAGGAATCAGAAGTAGCCAATAATATCCCAGCGTGTCAGCAGTCAGCTGACACGCACACACTCACATGGCTAATGTTTACAGCGGCGGAGCGCATACTGAGAACGCGTCCGCCGCCTATCCAATAACAGCTGAGCGCCAGACTGCGCTCCAGTGATGTCAGCAGCCTGCCGAGACCCGTAAGCTTGCGCCTCAGGCCGGGTTTCGGCATTCCGCCGCCATGAATACCCAGATGATCTTACAGTTAAAGTGTACATATGCATTTTAGAATGTTACAGTTTTTCATCATGACTACTGAAGAACAACTGAAGCTAGCTGGGTATGGAGGTTGCCATATTTATTTCTTTATAAGCAATACCAGTTGCCTGGCTATCTATCCTGCTGATCCTTTGCCTCTACGGGCCAGTGCAGACCAAAAACCGCTAGTGTATCCGCAAACGATAGCGGTTTTTGAAGCGGTTTTTCAGAGAGATTCTAGGCATGTTTGGAGCGATTTTCTAAACATGCCTAGTGGTTTTTGTAGCGTTTTTATATTTTGTTACAGTACAGCTGTAACTGAACAGCTACTGTAACAAAAACGCTTGGAAAACCGCTCTAAACTTTGAGGCAGAATCGCCTCAGAAATCAGCAAAAGTGCTGCAGGAATCGAGATTGCATTTGGGGAAAAAACAAATCGATCTGGTGTGCACCATCCCATTGACATTCATTAGCCGGGCGGATTTCAACTCTCGCGTTTTTAAAAAATGCTCAGAACCGCTCTTGGTGTGTACCAGTGCTAATACTTTTAGCTATAGATCCTGAACAAGCATGCAGCAGATCAGGCGTTTCTGACATTATATTGTCAGATCTGACAAGATTGGCTGCATGCTTGTTTCTGGTGTGATTCAGACACTACTGCAGCTAAAGTGATCAGCAGGGCCATCAGGTAACTGGTATTGTTTAACTCCTCTGGCAGTAATCCCGAACTGATATACCGATGGGGGGGGGGGGGGGGGGGTTAATACACACAGATAGATAAGAGTTAGTTTAGCCTTTCTAATTCCTCCTCATTTGTCTCTAATCACAAGTTGTATTTTGATCTTTCCCCTGTGTCACCTGACTGCCATGGCAGATAAGCTCATTTAAAAGCACAGGATGTTAACAATATAGGCATTTGGTTCCCAACTGCTTCTGAGCTAAGTGTTTCTGCCTTACTGTTACCGATTTTTGCCTGGATTTTGCCAACTCTCTGCCTACCGCCTGCACCGACGTCTGTCTGGATTTTAGCTACTCTCAGCCTGCTTTGTTTGTACAGTTTCACAATTTTTCACGTTTATTCATGAATTTAATTAATTCAACAATTTTGTGTTCCAGTCTTTTATTTATGTGCAGAATGTCTACCAGGCTTTTATTCTGATATATTTCAGTGAGTTATGAATTAAGAATTGGAGGCCTAAAAGTTTTGAAAAAAACTTTACCGCTTTTAGACCCATAAATCTAGACAGAAATGCACCGCCAGGAAGGCTAAAAGGAAACAAATGACAGCCACCATATACATCTCCATACGGTTGTCCTTCGATGATAGGATAGGCTATACTCCTCTAGTGATGTGCAGTGAGATGCAGATAATTTTGAATTGATGCAGGATTATGCAAAATATTGTATGCAAATTTACATAGATTGAAAGGCTTAGTGTCCCTTTTTCCTGGCTCCAAAAGTTGGGAGGATTGAGTTTCCACTGCAGCACACATACATTCTAACGCACATAGTGTGAATCTAGCCATGTTCAGTTATGCAGAGAAGTATCCATAGTGCGTGGCTAGCCTGCACAGCTGAGAAGAAGGCAAATACACAGTTAAAGGACTATTCATCATGAAGATTGAAGACTGTACATTCTGGGGAGAATATACATCACTGTGGGACACAGGCATTTATACAACTAACCCCTTGTTCAGACATGGGTTGAATAACCAGTAATAAAAATATACACAAATGTATACATACACACAGGGGCACAACTGCAGGGGAGACGTTCCTGCGACCGCAGGGGGGCCCCGAGCTGTAAGGGGGTACCAACTACCACTTCACTCCCTCTGGTATCCTTCTAATCAGGTATTTTTATGGCTACACTTGTTATGGGTGTGAAGATTACAATGTCCGCACTTGTTTTTGACCATTGCAAGATGGGCCACCAGGGATTAAGGATCACTAGGGGTTGACCAGGGAAACATTGGGGGGGCATCAAAGTTTTGCAAGGGGGCCCCATGATTTATAGTTACACCCTTGTTTACACACTCGTGTATCAACGGCCAATACGGACAATTGTGACAAAATACACAGAAAAGTAACATGAAAGAAGAGCTTGCCCTGCTGATGGTCAATTAGATTCAAACAGGGTCGAGGCAGAGGCTGAAGAGGCTCCAGCCTCTGGGTGCCGTGCTGTGAGAGTGCATTCCTCTCTGCCTGCCCCCCCCCCCCCGGTATTGCCATGTGCCAAACTAGCCTCCCCGAGCCCCTTTTCCTCTTTGTAGAAGTGTACCTGTCATCCTTACCATCTGGCTCGATAGCCCTGACTTCCTTGTGCCTAAGTCAAGCTGTAGCTAAGCAACACCTGGAAAGCCAGGTTCTGCTCCATTGGAAGCTGTGCTGGCTTCCTATAGTAGTGCCTGAGGGTGACTTCAACTAGCTGCAATTGTCACCTGGATGGAGTGATTTGGGGAGGACACCGGCACGGCCCTGGATAACGGTATCCGTGATGGGCACTCTGGCTCTCTGTGCCTAGGCAGCAGGAAGTGCTGAGAAGTCGCACTACTGTTTGTAGCAAGTGTCTTTGTCTTACTCAACCCCCAGATAGTACATGGGGCAAGGAGAGAACAAGGAGTAGGCAGGAACAGAGATTCCTTACTCTGGTGCATCTAGGGAGGACAGATAAGTATTTGAAGTTCCCCACAGTGCTGATCTGCTTCTGCACGTGAAATATTTAAAATGCTACAGTCCACACCTATAAAATGTATATTATTCAAAGCTTAGGATTGTTACTAGGATCCTGGGAGATCTGGGGCATCCCTGGGCAGCTGCAAAAAATGGGTGTGGCCACATAACTGAATGGGCGTGGTCATGAGTGGGGCCAAATGTACATGAACTTAGCAGCAATGAAACTAAAAAAAGGTATCCATTAACAGTACATGTTTTTCATTAAATGCAATCTTTTAATGCGAGTTGAATGATTGTAACTAATCAAAAGACAATTATCGATTGTTCACATTTACTGAATGATTCTTCAAATTCGATCATAAAATCCAACTTTTTTAAATTGATTTTATCCCAATTAGCAAATAACCAAAGAATCGTTACTTATTGATTGCCTTCATAAACGGGGAATTTTCTTTACAATTCGATCATAAAAACTGAATTTGGAGAGAAAAAAAAATTGTACTGTTAATGGGCACATTTAAAAAAAAAAAAAGAGAGTAACTGACGGTGGCTGAAGCAGGACACCAAATGAGGCTAAAGGCTCACACACACGGGGCACAACTGTCGCCACAAACACGTGGCATGCGCATGCCTGAGCGACAGTTGCCCCGTGTGTATGACGCGCGCGCCACGAACTGACGACAGATAGTAAAGTTGCCGTGCGATTGAAAAGTTCAATCGCCGGCAATTTCTGTCTCCGAAACTGTCGCTAGTCCTCCACGCGTACTGCGTGTTTATGCAGGCTAGCGACAGGGGACAAAGGCAAGAGAATGGAGCATCCGGCCGGGGGATGCTCCCTTCACAGACAGCTTCCGCTGCGTCTCTGCCTTTCTGGCTAGACGTGTGGATAGCTGTCGCCGCCAGGGAGCCATCGCTCCCTGGTCTCTTGTCTGCTGGCAACAGCAGACAATTTTGCCCCATGTGTATGAGCCTTTAGAGTCAGGCTGGCATATAGGCGTTCACATCCAGGCAGCAGCTCAGTGTTGCACATCATGTACCAGCAAGTTTCATGGGCGACGCTACACTGGGGCACTGCCCCCCCCCCCCCCCCCAAATCACTGTGCCCAAGAGTGCACCCCCTGCTCAGTAACATACAGGTAACTGTTTCCAGGGTCCAGTAGCGTACAGTGAACAGGATAGGGTGTGTAAAACCCTCCAGGTTCAGCCTGTCTATGTAGGCATTAAAGGACAACTGTAGCAAGAGTTATGTGGAGGCTGCCATATTTATTTCTTTTTAAGCAATACCAGTTGCCTATCTTGATCTGTCATTGAGCCAGTGATTGGCTCAATGACGAAGCCTTGGTCCCACCTCCAGGACCATCTGTTCCTGTCAGAATAGCAGGCGACGGTGATTGGATGGGCTTGCTGCCACTCTCCCGCCTGATTGGCCACGCGGCACGCTGAAGCAAGTCCTGTGGAGTCGGAGACGAATACCTGAATCTGCAGACCGTCATGGGACTAAAGATGAAGATCTACAACTGATTGGTGAGTATCAGGACGCCTGGACCAGGCGACAAGGGAACGCAGAAGTAGGAAATGCACAGGAATAAAAGGGGACATAAGAGATGCAGGGGGAAGGAGGACACAGGACAGAGAAGAAAAACAAAACACCGGGACAAAAGAGACAGGAGGACACAGGGACACTAGGGACAGTGCAGGTGTGGTCTGACCACTTGGGCATGGACCAAGGGCCCGTTGTCAGTAGGGGGCTGCCGCCGATCCCCCGCAGCCTCTGTCTCTTTCCTCTCTCCCATGCGTCCATCGCGTTGGTAACAGCACCTCTCTGTGATGATGTAACCACGTCATCATAGGGGGCGCTGTTACCAATGCGACAGACGCCGGGAGTGGAAGGAGATAAAGACTTCGGGGGATCCGTGGCGGAAGGCGAGTTGTAACTACTACGCCCGCACCCCCGCCACAGCGGGGCACCTACCTATCTAACCTATACTGCGGGCACCAACCTATCTAACCTATACTGGGGGAACCTACCTATCTAACCTATACTGGGGGAACCTACCTATCTAACCTATACTGGGGGAACCTACCTTTTATTATAATTATTATTATTATTAATTTATAAAGCGCCAATATATTCCGTGGCTCTGTACAAAGTAAGAAACAAACATGGGGTACATAATAATACAGACAATGGTGTACACCAATATACAAGATACATAATTAATGACAAAATACAAAAATGATAGAACATACAGAATACAAAATACAGAATTGGTAATGACAGTGATAAAAGTAACATGATAAATAAAATGTATAATGATTTCCAAGACAAAAAAAGGGGGGGAGAGCCCTGCTCTTGCGAGCTTACACTCTAAAGAGAATGGGGGGAGGGGACAAGAGGAGGGGTAATATACAACAAATATATAGAGGCAGTGTGTTTTAGGATATCTAGTAGGCGTGCAATTTGGTCTTAGGACAAAGGGAAGTGGACTAAGGTAGCGCATATGATTGTCGGAACACATTCGTTTTTAGAGAGCGTTTAATAGGTATCAAAGGTTGGCAAGTGACGGATGTGTTGTGGGAGGGCACTCCAAAGGAGGGGTGAAGCACGTGCAAAATCTTGTAAATGTGAATGTGAGGAGGTAAGTCTAGCGGAGGACAAGAGAAGATCATGTGCAGATCTGAGATTGCGATTGGGTTTGTATCTGGAGATTAGTGAGGATATGTACCGGGGAGAGAGATTGTGGAGAGCTTTGTAGGTTAGGGTGAGGAGTTTGAACTGGATCCTCTAGTTAATTGGCAGCCAGTGAAGAGCTTGACAGAGAGGGGCAGCAGAGGAAGAACGAGAAGAAAGATGAATGAGATGAGCAGCTGAGTTCAGTACTGACTGAAGTGGGGCCAGTCTGTTAGAAGATAGTCCACAAAGTAGCATGCTGCAGTAGTCCAGATGAGATATTTTAAGAGCATGTATCTAACCTATACTGGGGGAACCTATCTATCTAAGGTGAAAAAACAAATCGCTCTACAAAAGTGATTTGAAGCTCCACTGTCAATCAAGCCTATGTTGTCCGTGGCTTACTGCGCAGTACGCGGTGGACAACATCGCCATGATTGACAGCGGCGCTTCACGCAGGCGCAGTAAGGACAACCTCGAGGTCGGCCTCTACACCGTGCGGGGAGCCCGGGACGGCGGCGGAGAGCAGTGCGGTCAGCGGGGGACAGTCGGCTGCAAGGGGCTGAAGAAAGCCCCAGGTGAGAAAGTGAGTTAGGGCCTTTTTCCACTAGAATGCGATTTGCGATTTGCTTCTGATCGAAAATCGCAAGGTACATTAAACTAATGGAAACTGCAGCAGCAATTTCCATTAGTGTGATCCGATTGCGATGCGATTTTGGTCAAAGCGCAATCGTCGTCCTGCCGCGTTTTGTATGCGATTGATCTGGACTACAATGAGTATAGTAGCTCAATCGCAATCGCATGGTGGAAATTGAAACGCGATTGCGATCGGAATCGCAATCGCATTTCATAGTGGAAAAGAGCCCTAAAGCTGATTTTTTTTAACTGAGGATTCCTTTGTACAAGGTTCCTTATCAGCTAAAGGATTTGACCTCAGTGCAAAACAATAAAAACCACCTACAGAAAGTTGACATCAAATTGCATTGCAGCACAAGCTTATCAGGGCCAGCAGTTAATAAAATTACCTGCTGCCAGTTATAACACAACTCAAGCAAGAGGGAAATGGAGGCTGCCAGATTTCCTTTTAAGCAATACCAGTTGCCTGGCTATCCTGCTGATCCTCTGCCCTAATACTTTTAGCCATGAACCCTGAACAAGCATGCAGCAGATCAGGTGTTTCTGCCAATATTGTCAGATCTAACAAGATTAGCTGCATGCTTGTTTCTGGTGTTATTCAGACACTGCTGCAGCCAAATAGACCAGCAGGGCTGCTAGGCAACTGGTATTTCTTAATGTTCACACCTAGGGCGTTTTGAGGTTTTTTAGAGCACCGGTGATTTTTAAAAACGCCCTGAAATAGTTAGTGCAATGAATCCTTATGTGACAGTTCATATCAGTGTGTCTTGTCCGCTTTCCACTCAGCAAAGCGCTGCATGTTCCATGTTCGGGGCGATTTTGCTACAATGGAAGGTATATGAAAAACACAAACCGCTCACGAATCGCTTTATCCGGCGATTATCCGGTGATAGCATTCATGCTTTTAAGAATAAATACATTGGCCTCTATTCATAAAGCATTCCCACATGCGGTAATGCTCAAAACAACTGACTTTCCTGACCATTTAGCAAAGTCTCAATTCATAAAAGCTGTTTCCGCATGAAAAGCTACAATTCCCCAGCAGAGCGATACATTTCCGCCTTGTGCGGGGATTTTCTAGATTTATCTAGAAAAAGTAACAAAATGTCAATTCATAAATATTGGAGGAAGCGGTATGCGGACGGGAAATACCGCTTCCTCAGATGTAGCGATAACCGTGCAGAGACCATGTAACTGAATGGGACAGACCTCCCAAGCGCGTACATTTGAAATCGGCGCCGGTAGACTTGGGCGCAGGATACAGCGTTATATAGCTGATCCTGCTTCTGCACAAGTCCAGGCCGATTTAATTACTATTCCCCCTCCAGGCCGACATGGATAGTAGGGGAATGAAATAATTCGGCTTCCAGCGATTGCTGGAGGCCGAATTATTATGTTTTTAAGCAACTTTGGCTCTGTCTTCTGACGGAGCCGACGTTACTCACTGAGCACTTCAATAGGAATGATTCCTATTGAAGTCTATGGAGGCGCCGGCTGCGCCCAAATCTAGCAGCGCTGAAAAGCACTGCTCCGTCCCAAGCAGCAGCAGAGAGAGCAGCACACGGAGGGACTCTGCCAGCTTGTGTGTTTCCGCAAGGCTCCCGCCAGCCTACAGCGGGAAATCTCCGCACTGCTATCGCAGCTGGCAACATTTTTATGAATGACCACCCAGAAGTCTAAAATACCGATGCGGTATTTTCCCCTCCACTAATTTTTTCACCACAAATGCTTTATGAATAGAGTCCATTGGGTACTTATCCGTTAGCCGGGAGCATTTGGCAGGTGGCGCCAATTACATTTGAAATCGGCGCTGGTAGACTTGGGCGCAGGATACAGCCGGTATATGCTGGAGGCCGAATTATTGTGTTTTTTAAGCAACCTCGGCTTCGTCTTCTGCCGGCGCCGACGTTACTCACTGATCGCCGCTCAGTTGTGATTCCTATTATAGTCTATGGTTACTCCGGCTGCGCCCAAATCTAGCCGAAAAGCACTGCTCCGTCTCCATTCTGGACAAACTGAAATTTGCATATCAATCAAATTTTCACTCATCCTTATGCACACAGTACTACTGACCTTCCTATGAGGTGCTGCAGCCATGACTGTCATTCACATCTGATCTTAGTTCTATGCTGTGCAACAGCAACTGTTCTGTGATTGTCCTCACCTGATTACTGGGAATTCTAGCTAGCTGGTTAGTTCAGTCACTGATTAAACCTGTGTTGCACATGAGTTCTGGTTTGGAAGTGAATTCCAAAATAAGATGCAGACTGACGCCAGCGATTTTCAATTTTTTGCGTGTTTTTTTTTTCTCCTGGCACTTACCAGTGCGCTTTGATTTTGTGTAAAGCACTTTTCAAAGCGCTTTTGCAGAGCAATTTGTTTTTTCATGCAAGTCAGGAAGTGAATTCTTTGACCCAGAAAAAAATAAATTCAATGTATTTATTCTTAAAAGCGCTGGGGAAATTGCTATACCAAGCGTTTTGCGATTTCCCTATACCTGTCATTATAGGCAAATCGTCCCAAAAATGGTACAGGCAGCGCTTTGCTGAGCGAAATGAACCGCTCAGATGTGAACACTCTCATAGGAAATCATTGCACAAACGCTTTTAAGGCGATTTTCAAAAAAATAGCAAAAACGCCCTAGATGTGAACAAGCCCGCAGCATTCGGTGTTATTCACCAATAACATATTAAAGCGCTACAGCTGAATCAGTTAAAGTAGTCCACCAGAGTGCGCTCCAACCTGGTTTAGGCAAAACCCATTTCATATAACAACGTTACAAAGTTTAGCACACATCCATTACAGTCCTATTAAAAATGCAAGTCCATTAATATTCAAGGTTCCATCGCTTGTTTCTTATCGCCACCAGTATATCCAAGTGAACCTCCAAACTAAAAATCTACTCAGCAGCACTGAAAAGGCTTGGTGTTTCTTTAACAGCATCAAACAGCCTCATTTTTAGCAGCACAGAAGAAAACTGCACGGGCATTTTTCCCCTGATGCTGTGCAAAGCATGATGGGATTTCTGATGTTGTTGTTGTTCGCCTTCTGCTGTTTTGGCCAAATTTGTGTTTTTTTTTAATTTTGTATTTGAGATTTGAAGCCTAGTGAGTGCAGCTGGGAGGGGTGATCAGGACACAGGACAGTTGGAACTGTGTCTCATGCTCCCTGTCAGGGCCGGATTTCCCGACCAGGCAACAAAAGCAGTCACTTGGGGCCCCATTCAGAGTCAAAGGGGCCCCATCAGCACATAAACCAGCCCTCGCCATCCTGTCAGCGGTGGCTGGATGGTATAATGGTTAAAGGGACTCTGAGCAGTGCAGTAATTATGGAAAGATGCATATCATTTTAAAGCTCTCTTTCTCCTCTTTCCAATGATATATAAACCGTCGCCCTATGCCTTTTAGTTTTCGCTATTTTCGCAATTGAAATCGCGGCCACTGCAATTTTGATCGCGAAAATAGCGACAACTAAAAGGCGTAGGGTGGCAGTTTATCTATCATTCGAAAGATGAGAAAGGCCCAGTGCACACCAAAACCGCTAGCAGATCGTCAAAACGCTAGCGGTTTTGGGAGCAGAGAGACGATATTTGCCGGGTGCACACGGAGCGGATTTTGTATGTGATCCGCCGGCCGCATCAGCATCCGCGTGGCTAATGTATCTCTATGGGCTGGTGCACACCGGCAGTTTGAGACATGTTTGCGGCTTTCTAAAAACCTCAAACCGCCGGTGTGCACCAGCCCATAGAGATACATTAGCCACGCGGATTTTCAAGCGGATGCGGCAGGTGCACTGGGCCAAAGAGAGCTTCAAAATGATATGCATCTTTCCATAGTTACATTGTATTACACACAGGACGACTTTTCTCCAAAGTCGTCAGCTCGATTCAGCACAATGCAATGAAATATAAGGAACCCAGGGGGATATAATTACAAACATCATGCTGGTAGGTGTAGGATGTAATTAATTAGTTGTGGGTATGCTTAAAGGCATACCCACAGGCACTGCTCGGAGTCCCTTTAAGGGCTCTGCCTCTGACACAGGAGACCAGGGTTCGAATCTCGGCTCTGCCTGTTCAGTAAGCCAGCACTTATTCAGTAGGAGACCTTAGGCAAGCCTCTCTAACACTTCTACTGCCTATAGGGCGCATCCTAGTGGCTGCAGCTCTGGCACTTTGAGTCCGCCAGGAGAAAAGCTCAATATAAATGTTATTTGTCTTGTCTTGTCTTGTCAAATGATGCCGTGCACTGCTGATTGTCTTCAGAGCCAGCTCCTGCTACTGTGCGCTCTGCCACTGCCCACTCCTCCCTCCCTTCCCATAGAGAACCACAGCTGCAGCAAGAATGATAGCAGCAGATGGCAAACGCTCACTCATCTATCCATAATCCAAGCGATAGAGATCCCGTCATCTGAAACCCATCTGTCTCTTCTACAGTGCAGCCGCTTGCTCTGAACTTCCTGATTCTCAGAACAGACAGGAAGTAGGAAGTAGTAATAGCAGAGGGCCCAACCGTCCCGATCTCGTCGGGACTGTCACGATTTGGGGGGGCTCTCCCGCTGTCACGGTATGAGCCCCCCAAGTCCCGGCGGCAGTGGGCAGCAGTAAAAAAAAAAAAATGATCGAGGCGCCAGCCGCGTCTAAGTGGTATGCGGGATGCGGCCATAGCATTACTACCTCCCTCCCTCCTTCCCTTGAGATCTGCCCCCCCTGTGTCCCCGTTAGCAGAGTGCGCAGCGAGCGGAGCGGGCTGTCATTACCTGCGTCCATGCACGCATACCGATGTCCGGCTTCACTCTGCTTCCTGTGAAGTCACAGGAAGCAGGAAGCTGGATAAAGACATCGGTAATGCGTGCATGGACGGAGGTAAGATGACAGCCTGCTCCGCTCGCTGCGCACTCTGCTAACGGGGACACAGGGGGGGCAGATCTCAAGGGAGGGAGGTAGTAATGATATGGCCGCATACCGCGCGCGGCTGGCGCCTCGATCATTTTTTGGCACCCATCCTCACCCTCCTCCCCACCCACGGGCACCCTTACCCTCCTCCCCACCCACGGGCAGGGTGTATGAGGGTATATTTAATTAAAAAAAAAAGAATAAGGGCATAAATATTAATAAAAAAAAAATATTAAAAAAATGATGGTAGGCGTGTCTTGGGGGTGTGGTTGGAGGTGTGGTTGGGGGTGTGGTTAGGGGTGTGGCCAGTGTCCCGGTTTCTTCGTTTAAAATGTTGGGAGGTATGGTAATAGTAGTAGTAACAAAGCGCCAGCACTCTATAGGAGACAGATGTGCTCTTGATGACGGGACCTCTATTGCTTGGATCGCAATAGGTGAATGTGAGTCATCTGGTGCTGTCATTCTCCCCCGCTGCGGCTGCCTTCTCTGCTGGATTATCATATTCACTGGGATGGAGGCTGCATGGTGGCTGTCTAGTTTGGGAGGAAAATCGGTTGTTCGGTGATGGGGGTAGTTATGTAATTCTGTCTGGGGAACGGCTTCCGGTTTGGCGGTGTCCAGAGCTTTCGGCTATTGCCAGGCTGGAGATGCAGGGGGAAAGTGCTGCTGCTGTGATATCTGGTGCCCTCTTCACAGGGGTGCCCCAGCCCCTGAGTGCAAATGTCCCAGCCATTCATCTCTCACTCTGCATTTTGCCGCTGCTATTCCCTGCAATGTGCACTTACAGAGGAAAGCTAGCTGTTGCCCATAGCAACCAGTAGCTCGGCTGCCCCGGTGTGCGCGGCATGTTGCTGTGCAGCTGCGTCTTCTGATTCTATTACGACATGATGGGGGGCCCAAATCAGTTACTTTGCTTAAGGCCCCATTTAGCCTTAATCCGGCTCTGCTCCCTGGCTGTCATCTCCTTTCAACCAGAAAGATGGCTTCCCCCATGAAATGACAAACATTTGCCTGCTCTTTTAAAACAGGTAATATAATCTTTTACCCACCCTATCTATTTTAATTAACATAACTAATGTAACTTAATGACAGTATGTTTGTTTAGGCTGAAGTTCCCCTTTCAATTACAGGTCATAGGGCCAGTGCACACCAAAAACCGCTAGTGTATTCACAAACGCTAGCGGTTTTTTAAGGTGGTTTTTCCAAGCGATTCTAGGCATGTTTGGAGCATTTTCTAAACGTGCCTAGAGGTGCATACCAGGGGCGTATCTTAGTAATATATCGCCTATGGCAAAAGCTAAAATTGCGCCCCCCCCCCCCTCCCCCAGTCAGAGGCTCCCCTGTAAAAACTGCACCCTGTCTCACGCACATTTGTTATAGTCGTCTGTTTTTGTCAGTCTTCTTATTCCCTCTCTGTACTCTGTCGGGGGGGGGGGGGGGGGACAGACAGCAATAAAAGACTGGGGGGTCACACAGACAGCAATGACAGACGGGGGGTCACACAGACAGCAATGACAGACAGGGGGTCACACAGACAGCAATAACAGACAGGGGGATCACACAGACAGCAATAACAGACGGGGGTCACACAGACAGCAATAACAGACAGGAGGGGTCACACACACAGCAATAACAGACAGGGAGTCACACAGACAGCAATAACAGACAGGGGGTTACACAGACAGCAATAACAGACAGGGGGATCACACAGACAGCAATAACAGACAGGGAGTCACACAGACAGCAACAACAGACAGGGGGATCACACAGACAGCAATAACAGACAGGGAGTCACACAGACAGCAATAACAGACAGGGAGTCACACAGACAGCAATAACAGACAGGGAGTCACACAGACAGCAATAACAGACAGGGAGTCACACAGACAGCAATAACAGACAGGGAGTCACACAGACAGCAATAACAGACAGGGAGTCACACAGACAGCAATAACAGACAGGGGGTCACACAGACAGCAATAACAGACAGGGGATCACAGACAGACAGCAATAACTGACAGGAGGGGGTCACACAGACAGCAATAACAGACAGGGAGTCACACACACACACAGCAATAACAGACAAGGAGTCACACACACACAGCAATAACAGACAGGGAGTCACACAGACAGCAATAACAGACAGGGGGGTCACACAGACAGCAATAACAGACAGGGGGGTCACACAGACAGCAATAACAGACAGGGGGGTCACACAGACAGCAATAACAGACAGGGAGTCACACAGACAGCAATAACAGACAGGGGGTCACACGCACAGCAATAACAGACAGGGGGTCACACGCACAGCAATAACAGACAGGGGGTCACACACACACAGCAATAACAGACAGGGAGTCACACAGATAGCAACAATAAAAGACAAGGGGGTCACACAGACAGCAACAATAAAAGACAGGGGGGTCACACAGGCAGCAAAACAGACAGGAAGGGTGTCACACAGACAGTCAGCAATAATAGACAGGGGGTCACACAGGCAGTATTAACAGAAGGGGGGCGTCACAAAGGCAGCAACAACAGATATCACAGCCTGTCACACTACACATGCCTCACAGTGCAGCTGAACAGACGCTGTCTGCAGAGTCCGTGCTCCATACACAGCTCCCTCCCCCCTGTGCAGACCTATATACACATACCTTTCATCATGCCACGAGTGTACTCCCCATCCTGCAGAATAGACCTGCTTTGCAAGAGACTGAGGGAGAGGATCAGTCTCAGACCCTAGTCGTCGGCTCTCGTACAGATCCAGCACCACCATCCTCAGCGTGCTTCCTCCCACCATCCTCAGTGTGCTTCCCCCTCTCTGCAAAGCCGTCAGAGCTGCCTGGAGCTCCCCCTAGTGGCGCCTCCTCTCTAATATCTCCCCTGGAGAAAACGAGCAGCTATGACTGTGTCTTCATAGGGAGTCGGGACACACACCAGGCGGCTTCAGCTGCAGAACAGGGGTGCAGACATGGCGCCCATGGTACAGGAGGGCGCCCATGGCACTAGCCATGCCTGCACCCCTCTAAATACGCCACTGGTGCATACACACATGCGACTATAGTCGTTTGTAACGATCATTCCCCGATCTTTACCAACGACGATCGTTACAAAAAACGAACCACCGACTATTAAAGAGGAGCTGTTAGGTATAAGGTCTCAGAGAAAATAAACACATATATCAGTAGCTAAAGATTGGCTGTACTTACATTACATATGCATTTCACTGTCCACGTTTGGATTTCACAGAATTTGTATATAGTATATGCAGAGATAGATGCTCCTGACAGCTCATGGCAGGCTCCATGTTTTTCTGTCAAATGTGTCGTCATGTCCTGCCTGCTTCCTGATCACAGATAAGCTGGTACTAAATAACACAGTGTGCAGTGAATATTAATGAGCCATGTGGCTAGGAACAATAGCTGACTCCTGCAGTGTACTCTGCCGGAGATTTATCAGTGCTACGGGATTACAAGCTGCTGTACCGTCTCATTAGCAGCCGAGGGGAGAGCCCCAGAATGCTTTGCAGTATGATATGCGGCTTGCGTCTTCTTAAGAATAACAGACTTGCTGATAAGCACACATCAAAGGTAACTGAGATTTTTATCTTCACTAATTGCTTTTGGGCTTCCTTCTAAACTGTTTAACACAGGAGAATAGAGGTTTAAATTAGCTTCTGCAGCCTGACAGTTACTCTTTAAGGCAAACGACGAACGAGCCAAATCGCTACAAAAGAAAGTTCTGTCTCGGCGGATTTTAACCAACGACGATTGTTTGCAAAAGTAGTACATCGTTGGAAACGGTCATTCGTACTAGGCTTGACATGCGCATTTCACAATTTCTCCGTGAAACTTCTCATTTTTATGCGCAGGCGCAATAGTTGCTTTACGTGATGTAACGTTCGTTCTAACGATCAGATCGTTACACACCTTTTAAAACTAACTTTACTTAGGTCATTCTTTCATCAATTAAAAGTTCGTTCGTCGTTCTCAACGAACGATCATTGTCGCATGTGTGTACGTAGCATAGGTTTTTTGGAGCGTTTTGGTGTAGCATTTTTATATATTTTGTTACAGTAGAGCTGTAACTGAACAGTTTCTGTAACAAAAACGCTTGGACAACCGCTCTGATCTAGCGCTTTTCAGAACGATTTTCCACTTTCCTATACTTAACATTGAGGCAGAAACGCCTCAGAAATCCGCAAAAAGGCTGCAGGACCCGAGTTTGCGTTTGGGGAAAAAACGAACTGCTCTGGTGTGCAATATCCCATTGCAGTACATTAGCCAAACGGTTTTCAACCCGCAAGCGGTTTTAAAAATGCTCAGAACCGCTCTTGGTGTGCACTAGCCCATACACAACAGATCCACCACCAAAGACACCCTTCTGTAAACAGACTTGCCAAATATCTCTAAGGCCTTGAACCCACTACAAATCGCAAATCACTAGCACAATCGCTGGCGTTTTTAATTAGCATTTTGTAAGAAATTTCATGAGTGTTTTTCTGGCGCTTTTGGGGGCGATTTTAAAAAGTATAAGCTTCTTGCCAGAATTAGCGATTTTAACCACTTCAGGATTCTGCGTACGCTTAAGTACGCCCCTGAATCCTAAAGTGGTTTCCATGGAAACGTTCCATGTCAGTTCACGGAGGGTGTCTCCGTGAACACCCTGTGAGCCTCCGATCGCGGCTGTTTACATACATACGGCGCTGCTGCGCAGCAGCGCCGTAGAGGAGATCGGCGATCCCCGGCCTCTGATCGGCCGGGGATCGCCGGCATCTGATAGGCTGAAGCCTATCTGAGGCGGCGCAGGACGGAAATCCGTCCTGCGCCGCTCACAGGGGGAGGGAGAGGGAGAGGGAGGGAAGGGGAAGGAGGCCAGAAAGCGCTGCGGAGGGGGGCTTTGAAGAGCCCCCCCGCAAGTGCAAGCAGCCGGCGGCGATCAGACCCCCCTAGCAGGACATCCCCCTAGTGGGGAAAAAAGGGGGGAAGTCTGATCGCCCTGGCTGCTATCTTATCTGTGCTGCGGGCTGAAGAGCCCCCGCAGCACAGCTCAGCAAAACCACCCGGAACCCGGAAGTGGTTAATTCTGATTGGTCTTTTCAACTTATTTTTTTTACAGTTTGCAGTAATTTAAAATCATACACAAATCGCTACGTGTAGCTACATTGAAGCGCAAATGCTCCCAAACGACTTATATACTTAAAGGGATACTGTAGGGGGGTCTGGGGAAAATGAGCTGAACTTACCTGGGGCTTCTAATGGTCCCCCGCAGACATCCTGTGCCCGTGCAGCCGCTCACCGATGCTCCGGCCCCGCCTCCGGTTCACTTCTGGAATTTCTGACTTTAAAGTCAGAAGACCACTGCGCCTGCATTGCCGTGTCCTCGATCCCGCTGATGTCATCAAGAGCGCACAGCACAGGCCCAGTATGGTCTGTGTCTGCGCAGTACACTCCTGGTGACATCAGCGGGAGCGAGGACACGGCAACGCAGGCGTAGTGGTTTTCTGACTTTAAAGTCAGAAATTCCAGAAGTGAACCGGAGGCGGGGCCGGAGCATTGGGGAGTGGCTGCGCCAACACAGGATGTCTGCGGGGGACCATTAGAAGCCCCGGGTAAGTTCAGCTCATTTTCCCCCGACCCCCCTACAGTATCCCTTTAAATACTTACTGGGTCTCTGTATTTCCTTCTTCCATCAGTAACCCCGCCCCCTAAAGGAAGCGATCACAGGCGCTTCTCTGATTGATAGAGAAACACCTATGACCTTTTCCTTTAGGGGCGGGGCTAAGGATGGAAGAAGAACACCTGGTAAGTATAATAACGTTTTATTTTAAAAAAATAAACCACGAATCCCAAATCGGAAGCGCTATACAGGTTGCTGACTGTACAGCGCTTCCAAGCATTGGGTAATCACCTTGGCAAACACCCTAGGAATCACTGCACACAGCACTGTGGCAATTTTAAATCGCTGCAGCAATGTCTAGCGGGTTCAAGATACAACATTTTTAATGTCTTCTCCTGTAGTATCTGTCAGTGAACTACAGGCGAAAGACCTGAGGAAAGATCCACAGGGTTGATGCATGAAATCGAGGTAATATTGTTGTGTACAGACATTGTCGGCGATATTACCCTTACTAATGGCACTGTGTACCGTAGGCTACACTATAAGCGTGACTTGCAGTACACGACTAGCGCGACTGGTAACGCGCATTACTAACAAGCATTACCGTTACTAGCTTGTGCTACCATAGCAACAGTCTGACTAATCTACTGTAGTATTCACTTATCCAATCCAATCTGTAGCTAAACTCTATTGTTATATGGGGTTATATTTAGGCTGTACTAGAGTTTGTGTCTGTCTTGGTTTTTAGATCCTTGTGATATTTTAGGTGAGTATCTATAAACTAATATTTTACTACAGTATACCATGTTCCAAATTATTATGTAAATTGTATTTAAGTGTCAAATATTAAACATTTTCCTTTTTAATTAAACTTGTGGATGGCATTGTGTCTAGGGTCTAGTTCACAGTGCTCAGTTGGGTTGCAGAATAATTCTGCATGAGGCCTGGAAAATCGCTGCAGCGCCGTGTGCAGTGATTCCTAGGGCATTTGCATTCGCAATTTCCCAGCATTTAGAAGCGCAGTACAGTGTACTCGCCGCAGCACTGTGATTCCTAGGGTCCCAGAAGGAGGAAGCATTGTAGGGAGAAGTGGAACAGAATGGAACGCAATGTGGAGCTCATTAGCTTCAGGCGGGGACAAGGGTTAGTTAATGTGACACTGAAGCGAAAAGAAAAAAAAATGATGATATAATGAATTGGTTGTGTAGTACGGATAATTACTAGAACATGTGTAGCAAAGAAAATATTCTCATATTTCTATTTCCAGTTATATAGTTGTTTTTTTATAACATTTCATCATTCTCTTTTGTACTTTCCTGTGCAGAAAAAAAAACAAAATACAGTGACAGACAGTTGAGATAATAACAGTAGGAGAACAGAGGCGCCAGCAGGATAAAAGTGGATAAAAACTTTAAAATTTGCTTGGAGGAAGTGGTGGACTTACCTCCATAAAGCAGACACGAAAGACTGTCTTTATAATAGTAATCACATTTATTATATGGTACCCCAAAAGTGCAACGCGTTTCGCAGGCCGAGCCCGCTTCATCAGGCAATAAAGTGGGGACAAAACAGAATTCCAGCAGTAGCAGGTGTAGCGCCTCAGTTGAGATAATAAGCTTCAGAAAACAGAGCTCTTTGAGACTTTGAAAGTCAGAGAGTTTAGTGAAGTTCTTTTGCATAGATAGCAACTGGAGTTTCTTAACTCTTCCTGTAGTGGAAACAATATTATGCTAGGTATATACCATACAATTTTCTGTTAAGCCCCATCTATACTAAACAATTTTTTTGTCCGATTCAATTCGAATCGATTCATTAATTCGATTCGATTGAATCCGACATGTCTGATTGGGATTCAATTCAATTTGCCATTGCAAAACAATGGCAAACTGAATCGAATTGATTCCCGATCAGACATATGTCAGATTGAATCGAATCGGACAAAAAATTGTATGGTGTAGATGGGGCTTCAGATTTTTTGTTAGATATACCTGCCAGATAGATAATTTCCAAAATGTTGGAAATTATCTATCTAACCATCTATCTGCCTAGCAATTAAGCATTGTTCTACTCAGCATAATAAGCATATAATACATTTTGTAATGTATACAAAGCGTATTATACAGGCTGTCTCCTGCCCTGGTGGTCCCAGTGATCGAGGGACCACCAGGGCAGGAGGCAGCCCCCCTGGTAAGCACACACAAACACTGATCCTGCCCCCCTGCCCCCTGATCTCCCACAGCACCCCTCAGACCCCCCCTGATCACCCCCTCAGACAACTATTTGCACCCAATCACCCCCCTCATCACCCATAAATCACCCCCTGTCACTATCTGTCAACGCTATATTTTAGATTAGGTCCTGATCTGCCCCCTGGGGGCTCCTGATCACCCCCCCCCCCCCCCCCACATCCTCAGATCTTTCCCAAGCCCCCCAGACCCCCTCCCCCCCCCCATGTACTGTATACATCTATCCTCCCCTGTAATCACCCACTGATCACCTGTCAATCACCTATCAATCATCTCCTGTCACCACCTGTCACTGCAACCCATCAGGTCAGACCCTAACCTGCCCCTTGCGGGCACCTGATCACCCGCCCATACCCTCAGATCGCCTGCAGACCCGCCCCAGATCACCTCCCAAGTGCATTCTTTACATCTGTTCTCCCCTCTAATCACCCACTGATCACCCATCAATCACCCATCAGTCACCCCCTGTCACTGCTACCCATCAGATCAGACCCTAAGCTGCCCCTTGCGGGCACCCAATTACACACCCACACCCTCAGATCACCCTCAGACCACCCCCCCCCCCCCCCCCAGATCACCTCGCCAGTGCATTGCTTGCATCTATTCTACCCTCTCCCCTCTAATCACACCCTGATCACCTATAAATCACCCCGTCACTAGAGATGGCCCGAACGGAGCGAAGGCAAACTTTCCTGGAAGTTCGATTCGCCCCATAATGCTCTATTACGGTCAACTTTGGCCCTCTACATCACAGCAGGCACATTGTAGCCAATCAGGCTACACTCAGCCCTGGAGCCACTCCCCCCCCCCCCCCCCCCTTATATACGGCAGGCTCCGCTGGCCATTACATTCACTCGTGTGCCTGCACAAGTCAGAGTAGGGCGAGCTGCTGCAGATTGTTTCTCCTAGGGTAAGATTAGTTAGACTCTTGGCTTGTTAGCTTGCTCCTGGCTGAATCTTATTGCTGTAATAGCACCCAGCAACAGCTCTTTTCAGAGCTAATCCTGTTCTTGTGATCTATTTTTTTTTCTTCTGTGTGTCCCACTGACACTTGTGTTGCATAGACAGCTTTGATAATTCATTCTGTGTGTGTGCCACTGCCAGCGGCCCAGCACATTCAGTGACTACCTGTGTGACACAGGTGCACATTTAATACCGAGTACTGCATATACCTAGTACCTGTTGCATTTAGTTAACCCACCTCATCACTGCATATACCTACCTTTGTGTTGCGTGAACCCACCTCATTGCATCTACCTACCTTTTGTGTTGAGTGAACCCACCTCATTGCATCTGCCTAACTTTTGTGTTCAGTGAACCCACCTCACTGCATATACCTAGCTGTTGTGTTGAGTGAACCCACCTAATTACATCTACCTACCTTTTGTGTTCAGTGAACCTACCTCACTGCATCTAACTACCTTTTGTGTTGAGTGAACCCACCTTACCGCATCTACTTACCTTTGGTGTTGAGTGAACCCACCTCACTGCATCTACCTACCTTTTGTGTTGAGTGAACCCACCTCACCGCATCTACCTACCTTTTGTGTTCAGTGAACCCACCTCACTGCATATAACTACCTTTTGTGTTGAGTGAACCCACCTCACTGCATATAACTACCTTTTGTGTTGAGCGAATCCACCTCACTGCATCTACCTACCTTTTGTGTTCGGTGAACCCACCTCACTGCATCTACCTACCTTTTGTGTTCAGTGAACCCACCTAACTGCATATAACTACCTTTTGTGTTGAGTGAACTCACCTCACTGTATCTACCTACCTTTTGTGTTGAGTGAACCCACCTCACTGCATCTACCTAACTTTTGTGTTCAGTGAACCCACCTCCCTGCATCTACCTACCTTTTGTGTTGAGTGAACACACCTCACTGCATATACCTAGCATCCCTCCGAGATAGACAAAATGGACAAACCAGGTAGAGGAAGAGGTAGAGGCAGACCCAGAGAAAGGCCACCTGGCACCGGCAGGTCTGTGCGAGGTCGTGTTGATGTGATTTCGTGTGGCCCTGGCCCAAAGTACAGTGCTCAGAAGAAGGCATGTGCCATCACTTCCCAAGATTGTCAGGACGTGCTTGACTATTTAACACAGAACACCTCATCTCCCGCAGCCACCAACGCTACTACAAGCACCACATCCGCTGCATTTGACACTTCGCAGAAGTTAATTGGTGTGGAAATTACGGATTTACAGCCAATACTGCTACAACAAGATGAAGACGCTAACCAAGTTACACCACCTCATACGTCTGAGTTTGCGATAGTATGGACGTAACGTGTGAGGAGGGGGATGATGAAGTACCTGGTGTTGGTGCAGTTTTGGAGGTGTCTGAGGAAAGCGAAGCTGGGCCGGTGGATTATGATGACAATTATACGGATGCCACGTATGTTCCCAATAGAGGAGATGACCAGGGGGACAGTTCAGAGGGGGAGTCGGAGAGGAGGAGACGAGTCCATGAAAGAAGCAGAGGGAGCTCGTCCTCAGAAACAGCTGGGGGCAGTGTCCGGCGCCATGTTTCGCCAGCTATGGACAGCCAGCCAACATGCCCTTCAACGTCAGCTGCTGATGCCACCATAGTGCCATCACCCCAGGGGGGCTCAGCGGTTTTGAAATTTTTTAACGTGTGTGCCTCAGATCGGAGCAAAGCCATCTGTTGTCTCTGCCTCCAAAAATTGAGCCGTGGAAAGGCCAACTCTCGCGTAGGGACAAGTGCCTTACGAAGGCACCTGGAGTAAAGGCACAAACAGCAATGGCAAGAACACCCGAGGAACAGCAGCACCCAAAAGACAATCCACCCTCCGCCTCCTCTTTCTCCTTCAGGTGCAGCATCTTCTTCAGCCGCTTTCTCCCTTGCACCTTCACAGCCACCCTCCTCCACACCGCCTCTGCCCTTGAGCGGTTCCGACTCCTCTGCCCACAGCAGCCAGGTGTCCATGAAGGAAGTCTTTGAGCGGAAGAAGCCAATTTCTGCCAGTCACCCTCTTGCCCGGCGTCTGACAGCTGGCATGGCGGAACTATTAGCTCACCAGCTATTACCATACAAGCTGGTGGAGTCTGAGGCTTTCCGTAAATTTGTGGTCATTGGGACACCGCAGTGGAAGATACCAGGCCACAATTATTTTTCTAAACAGGCCATGCCCAAACTGTACCGTGCAATTGAGAGGCAAGTGGTGTCATCTCTGGCGAAGAGCGTTGGGTCAAGAGTCCACCTGACCACGGATGCCTGGTCTGCCAAGCACGGGCAGGGCCGCTACATTACGTACACAGCCCATTGGATCAACCTGGTGACCGATGGCAAGCAGGGAGTACGTGGCTGCGCAGTGGACCAACTTGTGACACCTCCACGGCTTGCAGGCAGGCCTCCTGCCACCTCCTCTCCTTCTCCTCCTGCTACATCCTCTTCGCTGTCATCCTCCTCCTCCTCCTTGGCTGAGTGGCAGTTCAACTCTAGTGGTGCTGCCATCGCCTCCTCTCCAGCTACACAGCCCCATCTCCCCAGAGCCTACGCTGCATGCCAGGTACGACGGTGTCACGCCATTTTAGACATGTCTTGCCTCAAAGCGGAGAGTCACACTGGACCAGCTCTCCTGGCTGCTCTTAACAAAGAGGTGGAGCAATGGCTGACCCCACACCAGCTGGAGATCGGCAACGTGGTGTGTGACAATGGCAGCAATCTCCTTTTCGCTTTGAATTTGGGAAAGCTGACACATGTACCCTGCATGGCACATGTGCTGAATCTGGTCGTTCAAAGATTTGTGTCAAAGTACACAGGCTTAGAGGACATCCTGAAGCAGGCCAGGAAGTTGTGTGGGCATTTCAGGCGGTCTTACACGGCCATGGCATGCTTTTCAGACATTCAGCGGAGAAACAACTTGCCGGTGAGATGCTTGATATGCGATAGCCCGACTCGCTGGAATTCGACATTGCTCATGTTCTCTCGCCTGCTAGACCAGGAGAAAGCCGTCACCCAGTACCTGTACAATTACAGTAGAAGGACACAATCTGGGAAGATGGGGATATTGTGGCCCAACAACTGGACACTGATGCCAAATGCATGCAGGATCATGCGGCCATTTGAGGAGGTGACCAACCTGGTGAGTCGCGATGAGGGCACCATCAGCGACTTGATCCCCTACGCTTACTTCCTGGAGCGTGCCATGCGTAGAGTGGTGGATCAAGCTGTGGAGGAGCGTGAAGAAAAACAGTTGTGGCAGGAGGAGTCATGGGAGCAATTTTCATCCGAACCAGATGTTTCCTCAACACCTGCGGCAGCACAGAGGGGGGAGTAGGAGGAAGAAGAGGAGTTGTGTGAGGAAGAATAGGAGTCAGACTCGGATGATGATGAGGAAGGTGTTTCTGTGGAGGAGGAAGAGGCGGCGGCAGAAGAACAACCACAGCAGCCGTCACAGGGGGCTTGTGCTGCTCCACGTTCCCGTGGTATTGTTCGTGGCTGGGGGGGAGGAAGAGGACTTACATGACGTCATTCAGGAAGAGCAAGAGGAGATGGATAGTACGTCTGGATCCGACTTTGTGCAGATGGCCTCTTTAATGTTGCCCAGCCTGTTGAGGGACCCCCGTATAAAAAAAACTCAAGGGGAATGACCCGTACTGAGTGGCCATGCTACTAGACCCTCGGTACAGGCACAAAGTGGCGGACCTGTTACCAACTCAACAGTAGGCGGAAAGGATGCAGCACTTGCAGAACAAGCTGGCAATGATGCTTTACAATGCGTTTAAGGGTGATGTGACAGCACAACGCAATAAAGGTACCACTGCCAGTAATCCTCCTCCTCCCAAGTCCACGCAGGCAAGGACAGGACGCTCCAGCGATCTCATGGTGATGTTGGACATGCGGCCATTCTTTAGTCCAACGCCTCGCCGTAGCCCTACCGGATCCACCCTCCACCAATGCCTGGTCCGGCAGGTAGCCGACTACCTGGCCTTAACTGTGGATGTAGACACTGCGAGCAGCGACGATGAACCCTTAGACTACTGGGTGTGCAGGCTTGACCTGTGGCCAAAGCTGTCCCAATTTGCCATCCAACTTCACTTTTGCCTGCCGCAAGCGTCCTGTCAGAAAGAACCTTCAGTGCAGCTGGAGGCATTGTCGCTGAGAAGAGAAGTCGCCTAAGTCACAAAAGTGTTCAGTACCTCAACTTCATCAAAATGAATGAGGCATGGATCCCGGAGGGCTACTGCCTACCCCAAGACTAAGTCAGTCCCCACACACAGCATCTCTGCCTGCAGGCTGCTTGCCTTCTCCGCCACCACCAACAGGGTCCAGAACTCCAGGCGGATTCCTGAATTTTTAAGGCCGCTGCTAGCAGTGGCCACTATACAAATTTTTCTGGTGCGTGTACATGTCTGCCTAATTTTTCTGGCTGCACTGCGGGCGGCTGCAACAACAAAACAAAAGGCATGTACATGTGCCCATTCCCCTTCATGATCATTACCTTGCCGCGGTGAAGGGGCTTGCGTATCACAATGAAGCAATGACCGCCGGCTATATGAGTGTCTCGGGTGGGGGTGGCACACCAAAGATAATAAGGTCGTTGCTTCATTGTGGTCAGACCAAATTTGATCAGCTGGACAGTCACTGTTGTTCTATCATTGAGCTACCACAGCCTGGCGACCATATGGGCTGGAAAACCGCTATGGCCTGCACTCTGGCTATGTTGCGCACTAGTCCAGCACAGCTGTCACTACGCAAACAGCTGTTTGCAGTGCGTTATACAGTGAGTTTGGTGTGTCAGTGTGAAGCAGTACTCTAATTACACTCCCTGATTGATGCATACACATGCAAGATGTTTGAAAGCACTTTAGGCCTGCAATTTAGCATTCAATGTGATTTCTGTCCTTAAAATGCTGCTTTGCGTCAAATCCAGATTTTTCCTCGGGACTTTTGGCGTGTATGCCACTCCGCCATGCCCCTCTCCAGGTGTTAGACCCCTTGAAACATGTTTTCCATCACTTTTCTGGCTCGCATGAGTGTTTCCAGTTTTCAAAGTTCACCTCCCTATTGAAGTCTATTGCGGTTCGCGGAAGTTCACGCAAACCGAACCTTCCGCGGAAGTTCGCGAACAGGGTTTGCGAACGAAAATCGGAGGTTCGCGACAACTCTACCTGTCACCCCCTGTCACCACCTGTCACTGCTACCCATCAGCTCAGACCCTAATCTGCCCCTTGCGGGCACCCAAACACCCGCACCCTCAGATTGCCCTCAGACCCACCCCCCCCCCTCTTATCACCTCCCCAGTGCATTATTTACATCTGTTCTCCCCTCTAGTCACCCACTGATCACCCATCAAGTCACTCCTACCATCAGACCCTGAGACACCCATCAATCACCTCCTGTCACCACCTGTCGCCCCCTAGCACACCTACCCATCAGATCAGGCCTAATTTGCCCCGTGTGGGCTCCTGATCACTCGGCCAAACCCTCAGATTCCCCTCAAACCCCCTTCCGATCACCTCCCCAGTGCATTGATTGCATCTATTCTCCCCTCTAATCGACCCCTGAGACACCCATCAATCACCTCCTGTCACCCCTGCGGGCACCCAAATACCCACCCACACCCCCAGATCGCCCTCAGACCCCCCCCCCCCCCCCTGATCACCTCCCCAGTGCATTATTTAGATCTGTTCTCCCCTCTTATCACTCACTGATCACCCATCAACCACCCATCAATCACCCCCTGTCACTGCTACCCATCAGATCAGACCCTAATCTGCCCCTTGCGGGCTCCCAATTACCGTCCACACCCTCAGATCGCCCTCAGACTCCCCCCCCCCCCTGATCACCTCCCCAGTGTATTTCTTGCATCTATTCCCCCCTCTAAATACACCCTGAGACACCCATCAAATCACCTCCTGCCACCCCCCTAGCACTCCTGTCCATCAGATCAGGCCCTAATCTGCCCCCTGCGGGCTTCTGATCACCCGGCCAAACCCTCACCTGCCCCACCGCAGTGACAGAATTTTTTTCACTGTGGTCTCTATGACTTAATTGTGGCTGAGACGAACCGCTATGCCACACAATACGCAACCGCCAATCCAAGAAGCTACCGTGCCCAGCCTTTTCGGTGGAAACCACTCCAAGTTTCTGGACGTAACATTTTTTGGGGCCTTCTCCTTAACATGGGTCTAGTCAAAAATAATGTATTGCGGTCTTATTGGTCTACACACCCAATATATCACATGCCCATGTTCTCTGCCCGCATGTCCAGGTCACGATTTGAGAACATCCTGCGCTTCATGCACTTCAGTGCCAATACAACCTGTCATCTAAGAGGCCACCCTGCTTATGACCGGTTCCAAAAAAATTCGGCCCCTCATAGAAAACCTGTCATCAAAATTTGCAGATGCTTATACCCCTGAACAGTCATTTTGAGGCATTTGGTTTCCAGACTACTCCTCACGGTTTTGGGCCCCTAAAATGCCAGGGCAGTATAGGAACCCCACAAGTGGCCCCATTTTAGAAAGAAGACACACCAAGGTATTGTGTTAGGTGTATGGTGAGTTCATAGAAGATTTTATTTTTTTGTCACTTTTTCACTTTGTGAAAAAAAAACAATAAAAATCTATTTCCGCTAACTTGTGAAAAAAAATAAAATCTTCTATGAACTCACCATACTCCTAATGGAATACCTTGGGGGGACTTCTTTCTAAAATGGGGTCACTTGTGGGGTTCCTATACTGCCCTGGCATTTTAGGGGCCCTAAACCGTGAGGAGTAGTTTAGAAACCAAACACCTCAAAATGACCTGTGAAATCCTAAAGGTACTCATAGGACGTTGGGCCCCTGAGTACCTTTAGGATTTCACAGGTCATTTTGAGGCATTTGGTTTCTACTCATAGGACGTTGGGCCCCTTAGCGCACCTAGGCTGCAAAAAAGTGTCACACATGTGGTATCGCCGTACTCAGGAGAAGTAGTATAATGTATTTTGGGGTGTATTTTTACACATACCCATGCTGGGTGGGAGAAATATCTCTGTAGATGGACAATTGTGTGTAAAAAAATAAAAAAAATCTCATTTTCAGAGATATTTATCCCACCCAGCATGGGTATTGTCAAGAACCGGCCCCGCGGCAAGCCTGCAGATACGGTTCCCGACTGCGGGTTTCACCAGATCAAGCGGGGAGCAGCCTTGTTCAGGTGAAAACAAGGCTGTGACCCCTCAGAACACTTCTCACTGCCACCACTAGCTGCCGCTAGACACTTCCACTCTGCTGTCGAGTAATCTGCACGCAATCCGCATTTTCGTATTCGGGTCAGCTTTGCGCTTTAGGCCGAATACGAGAACGCCGCGCACACACACACACACACACACACACACAGTACAATCGTACAGTAGCACGGCAGAATCAGGCACTGACTTGTAATGCAAGCTACACTGCAGTCTCTCTGTAACGATTGTGGAATTCTCTCCGTGGTCAGCGCACAGGATGCGTGCTGACACTGCAGAAATCCTCCACAAGCGTATAAGCTGAGAGAACCCAGCAAAAAGTGCAATGCACCTGTAGAGGGGAATTCCTGCCAGCAGATGGAGCCGTGGAGTGCAGAGGAACAGATCCTCTGCCTAGCCACAGATGCCAGATAGGAATTGTACGAGGGAAACCAAGTGAGAACGCGATTGCAAGAGCTGTGATTGCCAATGAGAAAGAGCACAGGGACAGAATGTATGTGCGTGCACCAATCTAGTCACCAACCAGCGACGGTGAACACACCACAGCAGAAACAAAGTAGGAACGCAATCGCGAGAG
Organism: Hyperolius riggenbachi; assembly: GCF_040937935.1. NCBI lineage: Eukaryota > Metazoa > Chordata > Amphibia > Anura > Hyperoliidae > Hyperolius > Hyperolius riggenbachi. The sequence continues at coordinate 111,174,358 of NC_090655.1, forward strand.
AAGAGATTGCCAGAAGTGGCACAAGACTGAGCAAGACAGAGCACGAGGGTAGCAAAGGCACAGCAAACAACAATGAGAAGATAAGGAAAATAACAAATGCTAGCTAAATGCGAACACTGCACTCATTCGCAACAGCGAACGCGTTTACGGCACGGTCTCCGCACGATAAGCGCAGCAGAGACAAGCACGCCACCCTAACTAACCAACGCCACACAAACACGAAACAGAGAACGCGAACGCTTGCTCAACGGTTACCCCACCGAGCCTACAGCAAGCGTTCGTATCAGACAAGACAGAGAGAAGGAGCAGCCAGCAGCATCTGCAGCTCTGGCCTACACTCCCAGACAGAGTTCAAAAGGAACCACCGCTGCTACCGCTAGAGCGAGTGCGATCCAGACAGGCAAACGAACAGAGCGAGTGCGATCTAAGTTCAGAGACAGGACAGGAAGGGTCCACTGCTCTTTCCGCCAGAGCGAGTGTGAACCAAGTAGGGAAACAGAGCTTAGCAGGATCCACTGCTCTTTCCGCCAGAGCAAACGTAATCCAAGTTCTGGAACAAACGATTCACCATCGCCCACCGCTGGCGACAGTGCAATCGCAAGGACAAACAGAAGACAGAACAGGCAATACAAATAATACAACCTGACTGTACTAGAGAGATGCCTAATGCAGTCCCCAGGAATACTCTAAGATAATCTTTAGCAAACAATAGCAAGGCTGACACTCCAGGAGTGTTTCAACAGTAACAAACCATGATGACCAGCAAAGGATTGTGGGATCACATGGCATTTATGCTGCAAGCCTCCAAGGGAGGCGACCAGGCAATTTGCATAATCAGTATATGCAAATTCCTCAGCAGCAGAGCAGGTCTGAAGCTTGCAAAGCAAAGACAGGTCTATTATCCAGAAACCTGCATCCCACAGGCTTGAGGAATGGTCAAACAGCTGTCTGCCTGTGCAGCCAGCTGAGCGGATCATTACACTCTCCTTCTAGGCTATGAGCATTAGTTTAGTACAGCAGAGGTCAAACGTATTAAATAACGATTTCATATTCCAGAAAAAGTGGAACAATGCAGAAAATAATATATACAAAAGATGTACAGAAAACAAGGTAAAAAGTTACAAAATAAAAGCTACAAAGATACACACAAGGATATTTGCTTACCAAAATAAACAGGAATCAAGATAGAAGAACCTTGGACTTGGTTTGGTGGATGGACACAGTTCTGGTTGGACTTGGAGTCCACCTAGCTTGGACCAGGAGTCCCCCTATCTTCAGCTACCGTCAGGAGTGGACTGATTTTAGGTATCTGCCCCTGCCTTTTATGCTGGGAGATTTGCCTTGAGGCTGCAAGCCTGTTTGGAAGGGGGAACTAGTTTGAATTAAATTTCCAGACATCATTTAATTCCCAGTTTGTTCTACTTTTGATCTGTTAGAGATTTCCCACCTCCAGGTGACGGGTGACAACTTTGAGCAAGGCTTTTCAACATTCCATCAGGCTGTCATATGTAAATTCCAGAGTTTCCTGATAACCTTTGAAGTCCCCAGACTCTTGTAGTCTTGATTTGTATATTGAGACAATGGGCTGTCTACATATACACAGAGTTCAAAAGCCATGCAGACCAGCCTATTCTTCATCAAGTGGCTGTTAATTAGCAGTTCCCTGCTACCAGAGGAACTTAATGCAAATGTAGGTTCATTGACATATGGACAATCACCTTAACAGCTTCCTTGAGCCAGGTGACAATACCTTCAAAAGCCAGCTGCCCGACTGGCCTCTTAACATACATACACATCTGAGGTAGTACTCAGTAGACAGAAAAATGAAAGAAATATGTTCCTGTATTATCCTTAACATCATAACTAGCTGCTATCATGACATACCGTGTACCGTGGGGTGTATTTTTACCGTGTAAAAATACACCCCAAAACACATTATATTATTTCTCCTGAGTACGGCGATACCACATGTGTGACACTTTTTTGCAGCCTAGGTGTGCTAAGGGGCCCAAAGTCCTATGAGCACCTTTAGGCTTTACAGGGGTGCTTACAATTTAGCACCCCCCAAAATGCCAGGACAGTAAACACACCCCACAAATGACCCCATTTTGGAAAGTAGACACCCCAAAGTATTCAGAGAGGGGCATGGTGAGGCCGTGGCAGATTTCATTTTTTTTTTTGGTCACAAGTTAGCAGAAATGGAAACTTTTTTTATTTTTTATTTATTTGTCACAAAGTGTCATTTTTCGCTAACTTGTGACAAAAAAATAAAATCTTCTATGAACTCACCATGCCTCTAAGTGAATACTTTGGGATGTCTTCTTTCCAAAATGGGGTCATTTGGGGGGTATTTATACTATCCTGGAATTCTAGCCCCTCATGAAACATGACAGGTGCTCAGAAAAGTCAGAAATGCTTCAAAATGGGAAAATTCACTTCTTGCACCATAGTTGGTAAACGCTATAACATTTACCAAACCAATAAATATACACTTATTGGATTTTTTTTTAATCAAAGACATAGGAGAAAAGTAATTTATGGCTCATTTTACTCTGGAAAAATGTACCTCTTATTTGTCTGTTTGCACATAGTGTACATTTTACAATTTTTCGCCATAGTGCCCCTTTAAAGAGACACTAAAGCGAAAAAAAATGATGATGTTATGATTTGTATGTGTAGTACAGCTAAGAAAAAAACATTAAGATCAGATACATCAGTCTAATTGTTTCCAGTACAGGAAGAGTTGAGAAACTCCAGTTGTTATCTCTATGCAAAAAAGCTATTAAGCTCTCCGACTAACTTAGTCCTGGAGAGGGCTGTTATCTGACTTTTATTATCTCAACTGTAATTGAACTGTTTACTTTTCCTCTGCTAGAGGAGAGTTCATTACTTCACAGACTGCTCTGAAAGAAAAGGAAAGAAGTTCTGAAGGGCACACCATCAAAGTAGTTGTCGGGTGCTTGACACTGAGACATAGGCAATGTTACAGCCCTTGGTACAACAACTACCAGCCTACTTAAAGGACACCACTGATTTTTTGAAAAAATTACAAGGGATGAACTCGGTAAAGGAAAGTATAATATTGTGCACAATGGACATCAGTGCTCTGTACACATCGATACCTAACGAAGCAGGCCTGAATGCAGTTAGATTTTTCATTGAGAGATCGGAGACTGGAAAGGTACCATCCGAGTTTGTCCTGAATGGCTTAGAACTCATTCTCACATCAAACTTCTTTAAGTTTGAAAGACAATGGTACCAACAGCACAAAGGTACTGCCATGGGAAGTTCGGCTGCACCATCTCTGGCTAACCTTTTTATGGGACTAATAGAAGAAAAATATGTCTACACATCCGAGTTGTATAAAAAGTACGCTATCTGGTGGTCAAGATTCATTGATGACATCTTCCTGCTGTGGCAGGGCTCCACAGACGAGCTTATGGAGTTTACCACATATCTTAACAATGTTTATCCTGGAATTGTCTTCAACCCAGAGATATCCACCACGCATATACCTTTCCTGGATGTCATGATTGTGTCAACTGAGGGGAGACTTGAAACCTCATTATATAGGAAACCTACAGACAGAAATACCGTATTGCACTTTAGCAGCTCGCACCCGAGTCATCTTAAGGAAGGATTACCAGTATCACAGTTCCTGAGGGCACTCAGAATATGCAGTAATACCGCCACTAGGGAAGCTCACCTAGACGAAATGGAGAGAAGGTTCCTGGAAAGGGGATACCCCAAGCCCATTCTGACAAAAGCCAAGAAGAGAGCACTTGATCTCCACAGTGGAGCGATCACTAGAAGATCGGAAATGGGCATTCCCTTTGTCCATACACATAACGTGGCTTCGGGGTGCATCAAGCAAGCGGTCATCAAAAATATAGACATATTACAGGCCGATTGCACCCTCACAACCTCAGTAAAAAACAAACCCTTGTTTGCATATAGATCGAGCCCCAGTTTGAAGAACTCTCTGATACAAGCTGACCCCGTGAGTAAGTACAGCAAGGACTTTATTTTTTCCAATAAGAAAGGTTGCTACAAATGCGCAAATTGCAATGTCTGCAATTCCATAACAACAGGACCCGCATTCTACCTGTTAAGCTTGGAGGTGTAATCTCCACAGTCAGCATGCAACACATAAGCTGACGTGAAGGAGGTACACACACCAGCACAAGGAATCAGGATATCCCCAGTTTAGTGGAGGAGAGGACTGACTCCAATAGGAGATTGTGGTGCACAGAGCCGGTGCAGATCCGAACAGCCACAAACAACACTTTCGTAATAACGTCTCAGCGCAAAGTAGCGCTGAGCGCATAAACCAGGACTGAGGAGATCAGGACAGGTAGACAGAATGAACGCTTGCTTAACTAGCCACTACTCAGTGACAGCAAGCGTCCACAATAAAACAGACTGGAATGAGGTAGCCAATGCGTTTGCAGCAATGGCGTGCCTCACAAAGACAGGACAGGATAGTCAGGAAACAGCAGGATCAAGATAGATGAACGTAACACAGATAAATATACAATAAGTATGATTTCCTAGCGTATTACAATTACAGCTATCAATGAAACTATTTGTAACGTCTGACTAACATATGTATATATCGGCAATGAACCGATATATGACATAAGCAGGAACTCTGACTAAGACTGGAGTAATACAGGGAACAGGACTCAGAAGGATTCGCTATCTCTTCGCAGAGATGAACGCAATCCACAAACAGGACCAGGAACAGGATAACTAGCTCAGCGTGCTGGAACGCTGACTAACGGAACACAGGATATAAACAGTTCGTGTACGTATATATCAGCGACACTGATGTATCAACGTAACACGAATGCAAGGAAAATAATAAACGTGCAAGTATGCGTATATATTGGCGATGAACCAATATATGACACAAGACAAGCAAAGTAACAACTTCTAGAAACAAGAGCAGAACTAGGAGGACTCGCTGACCCCTTCGCAGGAGTCAGCGCAGTCCACACGGACTAGGAACGAGGTGGGGCACGGGCAGAGTAACAGACTGAATCTGAGACTATGGTAGCCCATCAAGCATTGCAGGAAGCAGTTCTTTATACTGAGGTCATCCAAAGGGAGCAGACCTGCAGATTCCCACACAAGTGAATGGTAATTAATCACAGGCTGACAGCAGGAAAAGGCAGACAATGATATGCAGCCTGCAGGAAAGGGATTGCCCCTCCATTGCAGCAGACAATGTTTGTGTACACAAAAGCATATTAAACTGTCATTAACTTCAGAGCGACTGCAGATGGAATCAGCAACTAGTTTAAGTGCAAACCAAACTATGCAAGAAAATGCATGTAATGACATCAGAACTGCTTGGGTTACAATACCACTGCAGCCAGCAGTAAACGCTGCAGACATGATCATAACATTACCCCCCCCCCCCCCCCCCACTTAAAAGCGGATACCAGACGCTTTTCAAAACTGAAATTCCCAACAAAACAATCTGACTGATAATTCATGATGACCGGGACAGCCCGGCAAGACCAAATTCCAGAATCAGTCCCCACAAGACTGGACCCATCAGAACCAGAACCTACAGAACCATGCCCGTCAGCACTACAAGCCTCAGTGTGATACCCATCAGAACCACGACTTCCAGAAAAAAAGCCCCCAGAAACTCTCTGAGCGATACCCACCGCCTTCCGGGGACTGTCCAAAAACGCCAAAGCCTTTGCAATGCCCACCGGAACTGTCCCTACCAACACAAAACCCACCGTTGAACCAGTCCAAGGTACCAGGACAAGTTTCCTCAAAGATCTCCCAGAACACTTGGAAGCTCTAAAGAGATCCCCACAGGTCAGAACGCCCCTTAGGCTCATATGGAGAACTATCAAGAACCCCTATGGAACCCAGGGCAACTCTAGAGTCAGGGTCACAAGGACAAACATCAAGATCAGGGCTTTTAGGGACCAGAACCATCTCCGGGCATGCAGGCCAACCGGCAACATCAGAACATGTCTCCACTAGGGAAGCGTGTGAGCACGCCAACACAGACACACTTGGGCACTCTGGCATACGAAGCACATCTGGGCACACCGGCACAAGAGAGACTTCTGGGCATGTCAAGGAACTGCGAACCTCAAAGTCAGTCAAGGTAGGACCCAAACCAGGACTGGGCAAAAAAAATCATCATGACTAGACTTCACAGTTACTGGATTCCCACCAAAAAATGCAGGATCAGACTTAGATGTCTCTGATTCCAGCAAGGTTATTAACAAATCATGTTCAGGGGCATTTACAAGACAGGACAAATCTTCTGATGTATGCACCGAACTAGACAGGGTTCCCATAACTTCTTCTGGACTAGACAGAGACTCATCAAATACACTGGATTGGAGCTCATGAAGGGCTGCAAAACAAGTCAGTAGTGCAGCAATCCCCACTGAACTAGGCAAAACTGAGTAACTCACTGGACAGAAAGGGGACTCTGGAACTTCTGCCACACCAGCCAGAGAACCAGAATTTTCCAGGATACAGGGCTGGGTTTCAGAAACACTCATTAACCCGGACTGAAATTCTGATATTTCTATTATTTTTTCCAGCGAGTCAGAATTATCCATGTTACAGGGCAAGACTTTTGAAACATTCAGAGGACAGGGCTGGAGTTCCTCGGCTGTTACAACACTGGAGAGGGACTCAATAACATTGGTTAAATCAGACTGTGTACAGGGCAAGGTATCTAACACACTTGCTGACGAGGACAATATTTCAATGGCTTCTGCTTCGCTGGGCAGAAATTCATCAAGTTTTATTAGAGCAGACTGTAATTCCAAAACAGCTGCTAGACAAGTGAATATTACTGCAACACCAACTGAGGTAAGCAGTGCCTCAGACTCCTCTGCTAGAGGGTTTGAAGTATCCAAAGTACTGGGTGAAGCATAAGACTCTGCGACCACAGCTTCACTGGACAGGATCACTGAACAGTCCATATTGCAGGGCAAAACCATGGAAGCACCTGCTGGACAGCATAATGATTCTGTGACCTGAGTTTCATTGGAGAGATCTACTGCACAATTCATGGTACAGGGCAAATTTACTGGGACATTTTCTAAACACGGTAATAATTCTGCGATTTCGGATTCACATAGCAGACGCTCTGAGTTATTCACGAAGCTAGAGTGAGGTGTAGAAACAAGAAGATCAAAACACAATGTTTGCGCATCTAAATCACCATTCAATTGTGAAATTGGAAAATTCAGATGCTGGGGTTCTGAGGTTTCTGGACAGGATTGCTGGGACTCGGAAACTGATGTAGTGCATCTATTGACATCTGCTGGATCAGACAGGAGTTGAACTTTATTAACACAGGTAATTTCTGCAGAAGTGTTTGCAGAGACAGGCAAGATCTTTCTGGTGTCTGTTTCACTGAACAAAGACTCATGAGTACTGGCTAGGCTGGACTCAGAAGTCAGCAGGACCTCTGGATTCTCTGCTGAGAAATTTGTGCAGGGCAAAGTTAAGAAAGTATCAGTGGCTTCTGTTTTACTGGGAAGTAACACTGAGTTATCCATGGTACAGGGTGGAGTTACGGGAACATTCACAAGACATGGCAGGGACTCAGTAACTGGAGAAGTGGAACAGTCTCCAATTGACAGTGTGCCTTCCCTGGTATCAACTGATTGAATCGCATAAAAATCGTCCAAAATCATTTTCCACACATCGATCAATGGAGCCACAAGGTCATACCCACACACACCAGTTTTTATTAGGTTATAGGCAGACTTAATGCATGCATTCAATACTAATTCACTTTTTGCACTGTAAAATTGACAAAATGAACTTGAATCATTCTTCCATTCATTGACCAGAGCTTCCATCTCTCCTTTCTCAAATGGAGGATTCCAAGCATACTTAACAGGCAGATCACAGTTTGCAAATGTGGTTTTGGCAGAAACATACATTGGATTATTTAGCAGGTGATTGGCAGATTTCTTATTCCTAAGGATCTCCAATACCTGTAGCAAGTGTTGGACTGTAGTGTATGCAAATTTTTCTTGCTGCACGAATAGATTGATTTGTTCAATACTCTGTAATATATCCTCATAATCATCCTCAGATAATTCTTTTAAACAAAAATCTTTATTTTCCCTAGCCAGTGATGAAAGTTCATTAGTAGTTTCATAAGTCCATTTAACTCCCCTGAAAGACAATTGCATTTCATTATCTGTTAATGGCAGAATCTTATTGCAGGTCTGATGCGCAGTCGCTAAAGATAACGATTCTGCAGATTGGACACGTTTCTTAGAACGTTTGCGTTTTGCCTTTGACCTTGCTGTTTTTGGTGATTTATTCAAAGCTGCAGGAAAATTATCAGTAACACTTTCTGCTTGCTGCTCATTCCTGCAAGCAATTGAAGGAGCAGCTGATTGGCCTGCTGCCAGGAGTTCATTAAGAGGAAAAGGCAATGGATCTATGCGCAACCAATTGTGAATTACAAAAGCTATAAATTGCAAAGGACTTTCGCTACGTACAGACATGCGATAACGATCGTTCGTAAGCAACGACGAACGATCAATTAAGGAGAGAAATGAAAAGGTCGTTAGTAAAGAGATGTTGAAAGTGGCAAACGATCAGATCGTTTCCGAACGAACGATGCGGAAGTGACGAACGTATGATGCAGCGCATCTATTATGCTAAACGTTATTCAGATCAATGAACCCGGAACGAACGTCATTGTTAATGGCCAGTAGGAAAGAGGAAGTTGCGTACAGAGATATATATATATATATATATATATATATATATATATATACATACACAGAGAGAGAGAGAGATATAGATAGATATATCTCTATCTATATACATCTATCTACATCTATATATACATATATATATATATATACATATATCTATATACATCTCTCTGTCTCTCTCTCTCTGTCTGCGCATGTACGGTACTTAACGAACGATCGTTTTTGTAACGATCAGCATACACACGTACTTTTGCTAACGATCGTCGTTACAAAAAATCCGCCAGGACGGATTTCCAGTTTGCAACGACTTCAGTCGCTGATCGTTACCCTTAACGATCGTTAGCGGTTATTTTGTAACGATCGTCGTTATAAACGATCGTTAGTCGTTCGTTACCAACGACTTTAGTCGCATGTCTGTATGCCCCTTTAGTCTAAACTGAGTGTGATCTAAGACATCGATTGCCCAATCAAAAAGTTTGCCCTTAAAAAGAGCACAAACGATCCAATCAGACCAGGTAGAAATTGCAGAAGCCCGAAAGTCGGGATTGGCCAGAACTTTAACCAATTCTGATATAAATTTGTCTGTAACTTCAGGACCAAGCTTTTCAAATTTTTTAAAGGAGCAGGACCCCTGACAAACAGTGTCATAATTTCTGGAAATTCCCCCCACAATAGGGATTGGTAATGGGGCTACCATAATGTTAAGCTTGGAGGTGTAATCTCCACAGTCAGCATGCAACACATAAGCTGACGTGAAGGAGGTACACACACCAGCACAAGGAATCAGGATATCCCCAGTTTAGTGGAGGAGAGGACTGACTCCAATAGGAGATTGTGGTGCACAGAGCCGGTGCAGATCCGAACAGCCACAAACAACACTTTCGTAATAACGTCTCAGCGCAAAGTAGCGCTGAGCGCATAAACCAGGACTGAGGAGATCAGGACAGGTAGACAGAATGAACGCTTGCTTAACTAGCCACTACTCAGTGACAGCAAGCGTCCACAATAAAACAGACTGGAATGAGGTAGCCAATGCGTTTGCAGCAATGGCGTGCCTCACAAAGACAGGACAGGATAGTCAGGAAACAGCAGGATCAAGATAGATGAACGTAACACAGATAAATATACAATAAGTATGATTTCCTAGCGTATTACAATTACAGCTATCAATGAAACTATTTGCAACGTCTGACTAACATATGTATATATCGGCAATGAACCGATATATGACATAAGCAGGAACTCTGACTAAGACTGGAGTAATACAGGGAACAGGACTCAGAAGGATTCGCTATCTCTTCGCAGAGATGAACGCAATCCACAAACAGGACCAGGAACAGGATAACTAGCTCAGCGTGCTGGAACGCTGACTAACGGAACACAGGATATAAACAGTTCGTGTACGTATATATCAGCGACACTGATGTATCAACGTAACACGAATACAAGGAAAATAATAAACGTGCAAGTATGCGTATATATTGGCGATGAACCAATATAGGACACAAGACAAGCAAAGTAACAACTTCTAGAAACAAGAGCAGAACTAGGAGGACTCGCTGACCCCTTCGCAGGAGTCAGCGCAGTCCACACGGACTAGGAACGAGGTGGGGCACGGGCAGAGTAACAGACTGAATCTGAGACTATGGTAGCCCATCAAGCATTGCAGGAAGCAGTTCTTTATACTGAGGTCATCCAATGGGAGCAGACCTGCAGATTCCCACACAAGTGCATGGTAATTAATCACAGGCTGACAGCAGGAAAAGGCAGACAATGGGTATCATTCATAAAGCATTTCCGCATGCGGAAATGCTTAACACCGGTGACTTTCCCGACCACTCAGCATAAGCCCCATTCATAAAGGCTCTTTCCGCATGAAAAGGTGACAGAGCGATACATTTCCGCCTTGTGCGGAGTTTTTCTAGATTAATCTAGAAAAAGTAACAAACACATCCATTCATAAAGATTAGAGCAAGCGGTATCCGGAAGGAAAATACCGCTTGCTCGACAGTAGCGATAGGCGGGCGGAATACATATAAATGAATGGGAGGGACCTCCCAAGCAGCATCAGACAGAGCAGCGCAGGGAGGGAATCGGGCAGCTTTTAAGTTTCCGCATGTCTTCCGCCACGCTGCCGCCAGCTTCCTCCAGAAAACCTCCGCACTTCTTCCGCAACAGGCAGACTTCTTTATGAATGGCCACCCAGAAGTCTTAATTACCGGTTGCGGAGAAGAACGGTGTTTTCCCGCACTACCGACAGCCTGTTTATGAATGATACCCAATGGGTATCATTCATAAAGCATTTCCGCATGCGGAAATGCTTAACACCGGTGACTTTCCCGACCACTCAGCATAAGCCCCATTCATAAAGGCTCTTTCCGCATGAAAAGGTGACAGAGCGATACATTTCCGCCTTGTGCAGAGTTTTTCTAGATTAATCTAGAAAAAGTAACAAACACATCCATTCATAAAGATTAGAGCAAGCGGTATCCGGAAGGAAAATACCGCTTGCTCGACAGTAGCGATAGGCGGGCGGAATACATATAAATGAATGGGAGGGACCTCCCAAGCAGCATCAGACAGAGCAGCGCAGGGAGGGAATCGGGCAGCTTTTAAGTTTCCGCATGCCTACCGCCACGCTACCGCCAGCTTCCTCCAGAAATCCTCCGCACTTCTTCCGCAACAGGCAGACTTCTTTATGAATGACCACCCAGAAGTCTTAATTACTGGTTGCGGAGAAGAACGGTGTTTTCCCGCACTACCGACAGCCTGTTTATGAATGATACCCAATGATATGCAGCCTGCAGGAAAGGGATTGCCCCTCCATTGCAGCAGACAATGTTTGTGTACACAAAAGCATATTAAACTGTCATTAACTTCAGAGCGACTGCAGATGGAATCAGCAACTAGTTTAAGTGCACACCAAACTATGCAAGAAAATGCATGTAATGACATCAGAACTGCTTGGGTTACAATACCACTGCAGCCAGCAGTAAACGCTGCAGACATGATCATAACACTACCATCCTAGAAGCGGCAAGAAATATCATATAAAGGAATATTACAACTGCAACACAGATCATTGTGTGTACATGTTAAAATGTCCTTGCGGACTAGCCTATGTGGGCAAAACTACCTCTCCTTTTAAAGTTAGGTTTCAGAAACACCGAAGTGACATAAATGTCACATGGAGAGCATATGAGAGAAATGAGAATCTTGACTATACTAAACCAGTAGCCGTTCATTTTATTGAAAATAAACATGGAGCATACCAACTCAGGGGACAGGTCATCGAACAGGTAAAGGCACCCTTGAGGGGAGGTGATAGGGACATTAGATTACTTCAGAGAGAGGCCTTTTGGATCCATGAACTGGGCACAGTACAGCCTGGAGGCTTAAACAAGAATAATTCATTGACTTGTTTTATCAAGGAAAGATAACATGAAAGCAATAGAGAATACCGTTTTTTCCTTAGGGTCTATTGTCTCAGTAATTGTCCTTTTTTTCACAGGATTTTAATAGTCACACGGACACTCTAATTTTGATGTCTTGCCGTATATGTTTAACATTAATATGCCATGAGATGAATATGTATAGTAAAATATACTTTCTTCTTATTGTCTTTTCAGCCTATGGGGGTAATTCTCCTGTCTATCAAGTTTATGATCACGCCCTGGTGGGTAAGTGTGCTGCAGCGTTTATATAGCGGCAAACCGGTAAGCACAATCAAATTATTTATGTGCGCACATGCCTGAATTTATATTTGTATTTCGTGGCTTAGCCTTGTTCTGCGCATAACATCTGTCAGCAGAGGCGTATCTGGGTATCATGGCGCCTATGGCAAACACTGAAATTGCGCCCCCCCCCCCCCCTAACACACACACACACACTGAAATTGTGCCCCCCAACACACACAATCAGATAATTCATCAAGTAGTCACATGCTGCCCAATAAAAAAAGTTGTAACAGTCAACCAGATAAAATAATTAAGTAGCCAGGTGCCTCACAATAAACAGATTAAACAGACAGATAGTAGCCAAGTTCATCCTGGATACATAAATTAAACAGCCATGTTCACCAAATAAAATAATTAGGTAGCTATGTGCCCACAGATATCAGTATTAGGTAGCAAAATGTGCCCCTAGATATTTGGTAACCATAGCGGTCCCGCAATTGCTTCCTGGGTGCAGGCCAGGGTGCTTTCTGGGGCAGGGTGCAGGTTGATGCAGATTGCAGCAGGGTGAAGCAAGGTACAAGTAAGGGCAGGCTGCAACAGAGGGTAGGTTAGGGCAGGCTGCAGATTGCTGGTTGGGGTATATTGCAGCGGGGTGCTGATTGGGGAAGATTGCAGCAGGGTGCAGGATGTGGCAGATTGCAACAAGGTGCTGTTTGGAGCAGGGTGTAGGTAGATTGGGTCAGGGTGCTGGTTAGGGTAGTGTGCAGGCTGGTGGCTGGGGAAAGGTGCTGGCTAGGGCAGTGTGCAGGCTGGTAGCTGGGTGCAAGGACAGGAAGCAGGCTGGGTGCAGGGACAGGGTGCATGCTGGGTGCAGGGACAGGGTGCAGGCTGGTGGCTGGGTGCAGGGACAGGGTGCATGCTGGGTGCAGGGACAGGGTGCAGGCTGGTGGCTGGGTGCAGGGACAGGGTGCATGAGGGTGGATGGGTGCAGGGACAGAGTGCATGCTGGTGGATTGGTGCAGGGACAGGGTGCATGCTGGTGGCTGGGTGCAGGGAGAGGGTGCATGCTGGTGGCTGGGTGCAGGGGCAGGGTGCATGCTGGTGGCTGGGTGCAGGGACAGGGTGCATGCTGGTGACTGGGTGCAGGGACAGGGTGCATGCTGGTGGCTGGGTGCAGGGACAGGGTGCATGCTGGTGACTGGGTGCAGGGACAGGGTGCATGCTGGTGGCTGGGTGCAGGGACAGGGTGCATGCTGGTGGCTGGGTGCAGGGACAGGGTGCATGATGGTGGCTAGGTGCAGGGTGCATGAGGGTGGCTGGGTGCAGGGACAGGGTGCATGAGGGTGGCTGGGTGCAGGGAAAGGGTGCATGCTGATGGATGGGTGCAGGGACAGGGTGCATGCTGGTGGATGGGTGCAGGGACAGGGTGCATGCTGGTGGATGGGTGCAGGGAAAGGGGGCATGAGGGTGGCTAGGTGCAGGGTGCATGAGGGTGGCTGGGTGCAGGGACAGGGTGCATGAGGGTGGCTGGGTGCAGGGACAGGGTGCATGCTGGTGGATGGGTGCAGGGACAGGGTGCATGCTGGTGGATGGGTGCAGGGACAGGGTGCATGAGGGTGGCTGGGTGCAGGGACAGGGTACATGCTGGTGGATGGGTGCAGGGACAGGGTGCATGCTGGTGGCTGGCTGGGTGCAGGGACAGGGTGCATAAGGGTGGCTGGGTGCAGGGACAGGGTGCATGCTGGTGGATGGGTGCAGGGACAGGGTGCATGCTGGTGGATGGGTGCAGGGACAGGGTGCATGCTGGTGGCTGGGTGCAGGGACAGGGTGCATGAGGGTGGCTGGGTGCAGGGTGCATGAGGGTGGCTGGGTGCAGGGACAGGGTGCATGCTGGTGGATGGGTGCAGGGACAGGATGCATGCTGGTGAATGGGTGCAGGGACAGGGTGCATGCTGGTGGCTGGGTGCAGGGACAGGGTGCATGCTGGTGGCTGGGTGCAGGGACAGGGTGCATGCTGGTGGCTGGGTGCAGGGACAGGGTGCATGAGGGTGGCTAGGTGCAGGGACAGGGTGCATGTGGGTGGATGGGTGCAGGGACAGGGTGCATGCTGGTGGCTGGGTGCAGGGACAGGGTGCATGAGGGTGGCTGGGTGCAGGGACAGGGTGCATGAGGGTGGCTGGGTGCAGGGACAGGGTGCATGAGGGTGGCTGGGTGCAGGGACAGGGTGCATGAGGGTGGCTGGGTGCAGGGACAGGGTGCATGAGGGTGGCTGGGTGCAGGGACAGGGTGCATGCTGGTGGATGGGTGAAGGGACAGTGTGCATGAGGGTGGCTGGGTGCAGGGACAGGGTGCATGAGGGTGGCTGGGTGCAGAGACAGGGTGCATGAGGGTGGATGGGTGCAGGGACAGGGTGCATGAGGGTGGATGGGTGCTCTTACAGACCTCAGATCGCGGCGACCGATCCATGCCAGGTAGTGCTAGTTCTCCTCCTGGTGCCGCCCCCTGCCCCGTAGCCTGTCCCGGAGCCTCTTCTCATGTAAATAGACCTCAGATCACGGCGACCACGTCAATGCTGCCTCTTGGTGCCGTCCCCGCCGCCTGTCCCCGATCATCTTGTAATAGTAACATACTTCAGATCGCGGAAACTGCAGAGTTTACAGCCCGCGCACGCTACCGGTGCTCAATGTATTCAAAATGCGGAAATGACGTCATAGGTCAATGACGTCACTTCCGCATTTGGCCAAAGTTCAGTACGGGTAGCGTGTAACTCAGCAGTTGCCGCGATCTGAAGTATGTAACGATTACAAGAAGATGATCGGGGACAGGCGGCGGGTGCAGGGGCGCCACAGGGAGGGGAGGCAGATGACAGTGGCGAGGTGGCATTGGGGCAGACATGGCGCCCATGCAGCATGGGCACCCAGGGCACCAGCCATGCCTGCACCCCTCTAGATCCGCCACTGTCTGTCAGTTCACGCACCAATGGGGAGCCTGGATTTATTCTATTTTGTTGGTAAACCTCACTGAGGTGAATGGTGCGCGATATAGGCCAATCATGAAAAGCCTCGTGAGATAACACGCCCACTGGGGGTGGGCTTCATGGCCACGCATCATGTTGGCATAGCGACGGTTGCATGCCAACAGAACGCGACCAGCCCTGTGACGCGTTGACGGCGAACACGCCCACCAACAGCGGCGCACGTAGTTCCGTCATGTTTGGGCGGAAGCGAGCGGCGTACTCCAATGCTCCAGATCCCTCCACCTATTGTAGGCGAGGGGCGGAGCTTAGTGTAACAGCGCATGAAGACAGCCAGCCTATCAGTCTGGTTGACAACGGTCTGCCTGTGCACATACGTTCAAACGCTGCAGCAATTATCTACTTTTTAACAACGGGGTGTGACTGGAGAAACCCCCAAGAGGTATGAACAACAATATACAGTAACGCTGAGCGCACTGAGAAACATTATTGCCTATTCAAGGGCTTTGATTACAGGATGCAATTGATTATATGGTATGACTATGTTGTAAACAATGGAGATGACATCACTGTTTTGCACCACTATGGGTGGGGCATTGGGGGATTATGTTAGTATATATGGTGATTTGTACATGCATGCATTTGTAACTACGCCTTGAAGAAGGGGGACCCTGTGAGGCCCCCGAAACAATTGTCGGCTTTGTACCTTTTGTAACGCATGGCTCAATAAACGAGCTTGATTTAGGCTACTTGCACACCAAGACGTTGCGTTAGGTGCCACGTTAAGGTCGCATAACGTGCACCTAACACAACGTATGGTGCTGCAAGACCCGACGGTAGAGTGAGCCGCGTTAGGCGGCTCTATTCCGATAAAGTCTCCCAGAGTGGCGCTGATTGGCCGGCGGGACCACGTGACGTGGAGCGAGACACTCCGCATCACGTGGTCCCGCCGGCCAATCAGCGGCCAGCAGTGCAGTGAATATTAAGTAGCCATGTGCGCGGCTACTGTAGCTGGCTCTCCCTGCCTCCTCTCCGCCCCCTACTGCGCATGTGTAAACAGTCTAACGCGGCTATAGCCGCTCTAACGCCGTAGCATGCTGCACTTTCCGGGCAACGTACAGCGTTACATGTAACGCAACGTGGGCTGTGTGAACAGCCCACTTGAGTTACATTGCTGTGCGTTGGGGGAGCGTTACAGGCGCACTAACGTGCGCCTGTAACGTCCCTGTGTGTAAGCAGCCTTAAAGGAGAAACGGTGTGCTGACACATTTCTTCATAAGACTGCTCTGAAAGACTCATTTTGAATGCTGAGTGTTGTGTAATCTGCACATATTATAGAGTGTTGCAATGTTAGAAAAAACACTATATACCTGAAAATAAAAATATGAGAATATTTTCTTTGCTGCTAATCTTCTAGTAATTATTCATAGTACACAACCAATTCATTATATCATATATTTTTTTTCGCTTCAGTGTCTCTTTAACTACAGCATTGGAAATCTAGCAGTTCAAGACGTTGCCATCATGTTAGCTGAATTTCCCTATGAGGTTTCCTGCTGGGTACCCTAAAGTAGACTAGCACCAAATTTGTAGTAATTATTTGCAGATTGAAAATGGACTAGTCAAATGCCACTGCTGCTTAATTTGGTTAATTTTCAAGCTGCATACATTTTACATCAACTAAGAATTATTTGTATCTTATTGACCATCCCTGCTAATTTACTGCAAAAGCTAGGAACATTCTATTGTTTTATACAGAATTCCCAGGTTTCCATTGAATTTTAGCTACTTTCCAAGCCTCAGCCTGTGTTCCGAGAGGAGGTGGAGTAGAAGTCACAGCTGTTTCCTCCTTTCTGGACAGCTGTATTCTGCTGGAAGCCCGCCCCCTAGAGGACACGAAGCCAAGACTGCGACTGTGTGCTCTTCTTGGCTGGCAGCATCTCTCCCCGCCCTGGATACCGGTGTGCACTCTATACGGAGAGTTGCTCACATAGCTGCTCAGGAGAAGCAGGACCCTCCCTTCACCGCTGCTGTAAGTTGTCTCCTATACTAGTCAATGCATGCATGTCGCTTAGCCTAATATAAGATTATCACTGGGAGTTATAGCATCCCATTTTCTCGCTCAGGGAAGTGAGTCATGCATCAAACTTTCCTTTTTCCTCTCCAAGATTTCCTTCCATCCCAGCTATCTGACGTTATATAAAATGTTCTGCTCTGCTCAGCTGAAACGCTGTGCTATTATTACACAGGTGTAGATCCTCAAATGCAGTGCTCTAATGAGGTGAGGGGGCATACAGGGCAGGGGTGCTCCTGGGGGTATATTGATTACAGTTATATTGCAGTGTATGTATTTTTAGTGAGACACTGCTGGCAACATCTTTTGTGGTATCAGTTTACTTCCTTGCAGCCTTGGGCTGTGTTAGCTGAGCTGCTGTGGCTGAGATATTTTGAAGGCTGTCGAGAATATGTCCTGTGTGTGTTTGTGTGTCTCTGTTATGTGTGTTTGCATGTTTTATGTTTTGTTTGTGTGTGGGTTTTTCTTTTTTTGTTTTGTTTTTGGGAAGGGGGGGGGGGGGGTTCATTCTTTTTTTATAGTTTCGTGTAGTCTGGACAGATGGAACACTGTTATCATGAAAGTGAGTGGAATCTAGAGGCTGCTATTGCAGTGTTTTTCATCATCATATGTAAAACAAATATTGAGGTATATTAGTGCAACATGATACATTTTTTTTTTCTTAAATGTAATGTTGTTGCGCCTCCTTTTCTTTTTCCTATCAGTGCCTTCACTACCTCCATGCTGTGTTCCATCTGCTGTGTAATAACATCATTTACATTTAAAATCGCAAACCGGGAGTGATTTTTCCCGCGATAAACGCGGGAAACATCACTGGACACGTGGCGGTTTTGACGTGATCGCGATTAGCGGTGCTATGCATGCTGATCACAAACGCTAATCGCCGGCAAACCGCTGCATGTAACACGTTTGCGGTTATCGCTAACCGCAAACGCGGCAGTGTGAACACTGCCATGTGTTACATGCTGCAGCGATTTTTACCAAAACGCTAGCGGTTTCCCTTGAGCTGGAATCGCGCAATTCCCGCTCAAGTGTGAATAGGCCCCTGGGGCTGGTGCTCACCAGAGCGGTTCCGAAGCGTTTTTAAAAACTCTTGCAGGGGGAAAACCGCTCGGCTAATGAAAGCTCTGGGGTGCACACCAGAGCGGGTCGTTTTTTCAAAAGCTGTAGCTTTTTTTTTTTTTTTAGATTTCTGAGGCGTTTCTGCCTCAATGTTAAAGTACAGGAAAGTGGAAAAACGCTCTGACAACCGCTAGATCAGAGCGGTTTCCAGGCGTTTTTGTTACAAAACCTGTTCAGTAGCTTTTACTGTAACAATATTTGTATTCTGCTACACAAAAAAACGCACCAAAAAAAACGCTAGGCATGTTTAGAAAACCGCTCTAAACATGCCTAGAATCGCTCTGAAATCTGCTTCAAAAACCTCTAGCGTTTTGCGGATCTGCTAGAGGTTTTTGGTGTGCACTGGCCCTTATACTTGGAAGCTCTGTGAGCTCTGGAGTTAGGCCTGAAACCCACTACAAATCGCCAATCGCTAGCGCTTTTTAAAGAGGAACTGTAACGACAAAACGGCCCCTGGGGGGTACTCACCTCGGGTGGGGGAAGCCTCAGGATCCTAATGAGGCTTCCCACGCCGTCCTGCGTCCCTCGGGGGTCTCGCTGTAGCCCTCCGTACAGCCGTGACGCAATATTTACCTTCCTGGCTCCTGCGCAGGCGCTCTGATGCCTCTCGGCGCCGAAGTAGGCGGAAATACCCGATCACCGTCGGGTCTGCTCTACTGCGCAGGCGCAAGTTTCCGGCGCCTGCGCAGTAGAGCGGACCCGACGGAGATCAGGTATTTCCGTCTATTTCCGTGCAGAAAGTCGCCACAGCGCCCCCGCTGGAGCCAGCAAAGGTAAATATTGAACTGACAGTCGGCACAGTCGCCGGCTGTTCGGAGAGCTGCGGCGAGACCCCCGTGGGACAGAGGACGGCGTGGGAAGCCTCATTAGGATCCGGAGGCTTCCCCCACCCGAGGTGAGTACCCCCCAGGGGATCTTTTTAATGTTACAGAGTCTCTTTAAGCGAATTCATGATCAATATTGGTAGTGTTTTTTAAGAAGTGTCAGCTTTTTGCCAGCGATTGTGTAGCAATTAGCGTTTTTAATTCTGATTGGTCCTTTCAATTAATTTTAATTGTTTTACAGTGTGCAGGAATTTCAAAACGCTAGCAAAATCGCTCTGTGCAGATTTTGCTGAGACTATGCCAGCGTTTATATACTTTACATTGCAGAAATGCTAACGCTAAATGCGAAAAAAATGCTGCATGTCCTGTGTTTTGCGATTTGGTAATCGCAATCGCTCCAGTGGAATTTGGCCCATCTATTACCATTAGCTGAGCGTTTAGGGAAATCGCTACCATTTTGAATCGCTCCCTAAACGCTCAGAAAATTGCTTTAGTGGGTTCCAGCCCTAAGGGTGGGTACACACATCCAATTTTGATTGGCCAGTTTTACCACTTTCTTGTAGTTTGAGAGCTTACCGTACACAACCTGTTCATAATACTCAATGGGCTCTATTCACAAAGCATTATCACATTCGGTAATGCTGAAAACAGAGGATTTTACTGATAACCTTTACACATTTCAATTCACTAAACCCATCACCGCACAGAAAATAAACATTACAGACTAGTGAGGTAAATTACCGTCTTGTGCGGTAATTGCCTCAAGAAATGTCAATTCACAAAGATTTCCACATTAAGTTTACCGGCCAAAAATGTTCGGTAATTTTCTCCAGCTCACAGCAGCTGATAACTCGCTCTCCCCATGCTGTCTCTGTGCGGTAGATTTGACAGACAGCCTTTGGGGAGAGCCAGGCAGCCAATAGGGAGAGCCACACAGCCCGACTTCTCATGCTGATTTGAAGCAAAGGGTAATCGGGTGGGTCTTTCAGTGTAGCAAAGCAGAGAAATTTTCAAAAGGCATCCCTTTAGATGTGCTTATTTGTATTGTAGCATACAAAAGAGCTCCCCCTGGTGGCTGCAGCACATCTAAAGGGATAACAGAGTTGCACTGTAAAGGGGCCCATACACCTAACAATCATCACTGTGATCGAATCTGCTGTGAAATCGTTGCGCAAACGCTGACAGAACGACCGATTTCCGTCCGAAATCAATCGTTACCATCGATTCCCGTTGAGCCGTCCGTGCGGAATATTTTGCTCGATCGCCGACGAGTCGAGAGTGTGTCGATAGCGGCATTCGAATGTCTGACGACCGATGCTAGCGGCAATACGTTACCTGCTCCGCCGGCGCGAGTCCCCTTGTCTCCGCAGTCGTCTTCTTCTCCGCTGGGCTCCGGGTTACAGCTGGCTTCACTTCCTGTCCCGGCAGAAAGTTCAAACAGTAGTGCGCCCTCTACGGTTTAAACTTCCCCCGTCAGGACGTTCAGTGAAGCTGGAGCCGAGCGCGGAGAAGAAGACAGCGGAGACCGGAGGACTCACACCGGCCGGATCAGGTAATATATGCGGGCGGGCGGCGGAGGCAGCTCCACAGATTGTAATCTGTTTCATGTCGAAATCGATTCACAATCTGTTTGCAGTAAAGGCAGCCATACGATCCCTCTCTGATCAGATTCGATCAGAGAGGGATCTAGCTGTTGGTCGATCTGATGGCAAATTGACCAGTGTATGGCCACCTTAAGGAAAACCTCAGTCCTACACACAGCTCCCCTGCCTGCCCGCTGACCTGCTACATGCTGGTATGTGACACTTACCGAGCAGGGATTAGTGAACTGAGGCATGTTTGTTCGGTAAATTACAGAACTTCTGCCTCACGAGGGAAAACTTTAGTGAATTTGTAAAAAAAGAAAAATGTAAAAAAACGGATAAGGTATTTTACGACCTGCCCTTTGGGAATAGAGCCCAGTGTCTTGGCTCACTTGCTACACGGAGGTGGTAAAATTGGTCAGTGATTGGCCAATTGAAATTGGATGTGTGTATCCACTCTAATGCTGGGGATACACGATACATTTCTGTACCATGTATCGAGCAGCTGATCCGGCCAGCTGATAATATTCAGCTAGTCCGATCACGCTGCTCGATCCCCGCCGGCGCAGGGAATCGAGCAGCTAAGGAGCGCCGGCGGGGACGAGCGGTAATCGATCCTGACGAGCGGCGATGCGGTGGGGGTCGATCCGGCAGCTAATCGGCTGCCGGATCGACCCGTGTATTCCCAGCATTAGGTAGATGTTAGGTAGAACAGTAGATGTATAATTGTAATCGAGAAAGTGACGCCGCATGTTAACCATGTGTTGTGTCACATACAGTCAATGGAAAATATGCTTCGCTGTGAACACACACTTCTTACGATGCAGCACAGCGTTATTCCACAACGCATCACCGCAATAAGTGGTGCGTTACAAAGTGTTCGCTATGCCGCACACCACTGGGAACGTCGCCTCAGTCACGTGCTGTATGATGGGCATTAGAGATGAGACTGAAATTCCACTTTAAGTGACTTTCTTGCTCCATGGTAATCGGCAATAACATGGGCCAAACCAGAACATTGCAGAGAGCTAATCAGATTTAGAAACGAATTATATTAGATGATAAATCCAATAAGCCAGAATTTTTAATCTGGTTAGTCCTGTCTAAAGTTTATATTCAACCCACTTTCTCTTCCAAATTGAAATCCGCATAATTATACCCAGTAGCCATTGTCCTGTAACTAATCCAGTGGCCGGACTGCAGCCTTTCCCAAGATGAAAAATAACATCTGGGATGTCTAATGCAATATCTCGCCCGATCGACGGGTCATTGCAAGGGAAGTTGCATCGTGTGTACATGTCCAAAGTGCAACCGATCAATAAACAATCAATTTTTCCAACTATAAGTGCGCAAAATCGATCACTTGATCGGGAGCCGATCGGACATATCTGAAATAATTGCCCAATTCCCGCCTGTCGGGCAGGTAATTGCATCGTGTGTACCCAGCATAATACATAGATTTGAACTAAGGGTACTGTTTTTGCTGACAAATGTGAAATATCTCTAAAATAATAATGCTCTGCCGTTGACATTAGAGACCAGGGTTCGAATCCTGGCTAGGGTCAGTACCTATTCAGTAGCAAAAACTTTGTACTAAACACCTTTTAGACTTTTGTGGCACAGTAATATTGGGAAACCATGCCTATAGATGTCCTCTGCAGGCAGCAGTAGTTATATACTTAAGCCCCATCTACACGATACGATTCTTTGTGCGATTCGATTACGATTCTATTTACAATCCGATTAAATCCGACATGTCAGATCGGGATTCGATTTGCCATTGTTTTGCAATCGAATCGCACAAAGAATTGTATCGTGTAGCTTGGGCTTAACACCTCTTTTCCACGGGCAGTTGAACTGTGTGCTCAGCAAGTAGTTGTCAGGCAGCAGTGAGCAGTTGACAGGCAGCAGGCAGTTGTGAGAGTTTTGACAATCATTTCACTGTCTTTCAACTGCCCGGGAAAAAATAAAAGCCTAAGAAGTCCTTGGGCAAGACTTCCTAACACTAGTGTGGCTCCTTGAACATGTCCTTAGTGGCTGCAGCTCTTGAGTGCTTTGAGTCTAACAGGAGAAAAGCGCTAAACAAATGTTAGGATTATTACACACACACACACAGCTTGTAAAAGATAAGAGAGCAGAAAAAAGGTGGATAATGTAAATCTCACACACACACACACACACACACACACAGGCACACCCACACGCACACACACACGCACACGTGTTCGGCTGGCCCGCCTTCTGGCCCCTGCGTCCTGTCCCATCGACTGTGTCAGTGCAGGACATGCGCAGTAGAGCAAAAGCACTGACACACGGACATGGGACGCAGGGACACTTGTACTTTAGGTAGGATGCTTGCTTTTCTGTCAGGCTGCTCCTTTGTTTGCATTAGGTTATATCACAGGCCTGGAAACAAACATGCAGCCTGAGGAGTCAGAACTCCTGATATACATACTCATTTGGGGGATCTGTGGTCAGAATACAAACAGTCCAGGATGTAAATATGATCCATCCATATTCCTCACTCCAAGCTTCTGCTGGAGGAAATGTAGTCCTCTGAGGTCTGATTGTTGATTTTCCATAGATCCTGCTAATGGACTGTAAATGGACCTGCCAAGAGATGATGGTAATTCTCATGTCAGCACTTAGATGAAAAACTGTACAATTCAAAATGCATACATACATTTATCCCAGAGTAAATGCTGTACATTGAATTATAAATTACTTACTACTTATGTTGCTCTCCCACAAAGTTTATGATGTAACGGTTCTGACCTCTTACTGGCAATTTGGAACATTACATCTCAGTGGATTCTCAAGGTTGAACTGCAGGAGTCTTGGAGGTCCTTTCACACTGGATCAGTTGCATTGCAGAATAATTCTGCATGCCAAGTTGCCAACTCACTGCCCATACAATTCTGTGGGCCTGTTCACAGTACATTATTATAACTCGCTGCATGCAGGCTTTGCATTAACCTCTTTTTCCAATCTATAATGCAGTTCACATGATTATGCAGCACGCACAGTGTGAAACCAGCCTAAAGGTACGTACACACGTCCAACTTGTCGTTTGGACGTCAAGCGGATCCGTTCGACCAACTGTTGTTCAAATGACTTACGCTGGGAAATACACGCGTCATTTTTTCCAACGCCCCGTGTATCGATTTCCCCACTCTCTTCTCTTATCTTCTGCTCATTTTTCTTATCTTTTTTTCCATTCACCTCTATCAGGAAACGATCGGACATGTCGGAAATTATCTATCTAACCATCTATCTGCCGCAAAAACGACCCAAGTATTCCCAGCATTAGATCCGTACATGTGTACAATCTACTCTTATGCTGGGAATACACGGGTCGTTTCTGGCGCTCGATTCTGCCTGCAATCGTTTTTGCTGCTCGATTCCCCACTTGATTCTCTTATCTTCCGCTCGTTTTTCTTATCTTTTTCAATTCACTTCAATGACAAATCGAGCGGCAAAACGATCAAACAGTGATTGGACATGTCGGAAATTATCTATCTAACCAGCTAAAAAACGACCCGTGTATTCCCAGCATTAGTCGTTTGTCCAACTAATAGTAGTTCAAACAAGTGGTTTGATCAGTTATTTAATCTAGTCCATTGTTCTATGCAGTTCATTGTCTGTTATCAAGTTGATTGATCGACATGTAAATAATGTAAACTAGCACATCAGCTGCTTTGTCAGTGTGTACATGACGTCTGAACGACTTGTTGTTTGCACTCCAAATAGTTCAAATGAAACGTCAGATGACAAGTTGTTTGAAAAAGTTGGACGTGTGTACGCACCTTAACCTCTTGAGGACTGCAGGGCTATACCCCCCCCCCCCCCCCCCCCCCCCCGTGACCAGGCCATTTTCAGTAAAATTGGCCACTGCAGCTTTAAGGCCAAGCTGCAGGGCCGCACAACACTGCACACAAGTGATTTTCCCCCCCCCCTTTTCTCCCCACCAACAGAGCTCTCTGCTGGTGGGGTCTGATCACTCCCCCCATGTTTGTTTTTTTTCATAATAAATATTATTGTTTTTGTTTTTAAAAAATCCCTGTTTTTTTTTTTTTTTAAACCCTCTCCCTCCCTCCCTCCATCCCCACAGCCAGCCAATTACGGCGATCGGCTGTCATAGTCTTCTGCCTATGAGAGCCGATCGCTCTCTTGTCCCCCAGGGGGACAGCCGTGTCGCACAGCTGTCCCCAGTGCAGCGCTGCTACTGATCTCAGTGCTGCACAGTGTAAATAGACAGCGTGATCGCCGTCTAACAGTCTCCCGAGCGGCAATAGCCGCTCGGAGACTGAAGAGGGGGCGGAGCTCCGCCCTCCGAGCATGAGGTGCGCGCGATCTCATGCAAATTACAGCCCCAGGACTTTACGCCAATCGGCGATAGGCAGTCCTGGGGCTGCCGCCGCGGCCACGCCCATCGGCATGACGCGGTCGGAAAGTGGTTAAAGGTGGCCACACGCTTCTAGATTTGCAGCAGATTCGACCATCAGATTTCTGTCAGATGCCTGTCAAGTTGAATCTGACAGGAATCTATTTGATGTGTGCCACGCACTAGGAACAGATTTCAGGATGAAATCTATTGGAAATCGATCTAAATGCATTATTGGACCATTAGATCCAATGCAACTCTATGGGCCATCAATCTGCTGTCAGCAGCAGATCGACCTAGATTTTTCCATCCTGTCAGATCAAATCGATCGAAATCTGCCGCAAATCGATCGAATCGGGAATTTAAAAGAATCGATTTTTGATCGATTCTATGGAATCGATCGGTTGATCGATGAAATCGACCAGTGTATGGGCCCCTTAAGGCTACTTTCACACTGACATGTTTTATTGCGCCGGACAATATAATCGCCAAGCAATTACAATTCTATTGTAATGGGATATTTACATGGATGTGCGTGTGCAGTGTAGTGGGGTGTTGCATGCTGTGCGGTACTGGATAATCTGTGCATTTACAGTTGCAGTAAAGCATACTTTATATGTATTCTATGGGTCGCCTTGTGCATAATGCGTTATGTGACTCTTTCCCCCTCCGTTGCAGTGTGAAACCATTTTTACAGGGTACACAATGCCCCAGTGTGAACCTAGCCTTACTGCCAGAATAGGAGAAAACGAGAAGACTAGCAATCATTTTTGTATAGACCCATGTCAGAGAGTGCTTTGGAAAATTAAGGCTGGATTCACACTATGCGTGTTGCATAATGCACATGTAATGACTGTGAAGTGAAATGGAGACTGAAATTTAATACAAAGCCTGCAGGAGGCGCAATCTGTTACAATGCAGTACTATGAACAGGCCCATAGAAATGTATGGGCAGTGACGTGGCATGCAGAATTCTTCCGCAATGCAACAGACCTATAGTGTGAAAGGGGTCCTTAGACCAAGTTCACAGTGAAACTACGTTATGTTCTCTGTAAGAAGAAAAACGCAAGGAAAGGGGGAAGTTGCATTGCAAGTTAGGCAGACAATGAAGTATTTCATCAAAGTATGCTTCACTGCAGCTGTTATTGCGTACATTATGCTGTAAGGCAATGCATGCTCCACATTGGGTTTGCACCAAATAGTAGTGCGATACTGGCGCATTATAATGCATCCGTTACATCTCACTACAATTTACCACTGTGAACATAGCCCTTAAAACTACAGTGAGTGCCAGCTACATAGGCAGTGGCGTAGCAATAGGGGTTGCAGAGGTAGCGACCGCATTGGGGCCCTTGGGCCAGAGGGGCCCCATGGGGCCCTTCCTCAACCAAAGTATTAGCTGTTTACTGGGTCCTGTGGTGGTAATAATCACTTCTATAGATACTTTGAATGATAATAACCATTAACAAACTGTTACCCATCCCGTTCTTGCACCTCTAATACTGTGTGATGACCTTGGCAGGTTTTGTTGCTCCGTACCAAGTGTTACCTATAGAGTGCTGGGGTGGGGGGGGGGGGGGGGGGGGGGGGGGGCGGACTAATGAAAAACTCACATCGAGGCCCATAGCTACGCCACTGTACATAGGAAACGATATTTACAGTGCAATATTCTCTGGGACAAAACCTACGTCTTATGTATATGTTCAAACATGAACTGAAACTCGCTCTAAACCAGTGGTCCTCAAACTAAGGCCTGCGGGCCGAATGTGGCCCCCTGAGGCTTTTTTACCGGCCCCCCACACACAAATTGTATTACTTATAGATGTGGTCAGCTACATCTTTCAATATTGGTGGTCCGCATATAGAATAGCAGTGCTGGCACCACCCATCCACATGGAAGCCAGAAAGCAGTTATTCGCTGGTTTCCAATCAAATTCCACATCAGATGACACTACTGTCCACTGCAGGTTGTCACCTGGGTATGCTTCACTGTCTGGCCTGCAAAGACTTCTACATCATCTTATGTATACTCCGGCCCCCCAGCAGTCTGAAGTACGTTGACCCGGCCCTCGACCCAAAACGTTTGGGGGACCCCTGCTCTAAACTCTTCTTGACAGCCATGATTGAAATCTACGCCCAGTTTGTAGCCGCTTATTCCTGCCAGGGTGTAGATTTCACTCATCGCCGCTGCCAGTATCGCTGCACCTGCTTGCTCTGCTGTCACGCTGACAGCAGAGCTTCAGAACATAGGATAGGAGTCAATTTCATTGGCCCTGTGATTGCTGTGAGGCAATCACATGTTGTAAAATGGCATGGTTGGCTCTGGTCTGTGGTTAAAAGTTTTATTTTCATTGGCTTAGCACCCAAAGTTTTTGCTTTTGAAGATAACCTATGTCTGTATTCTTTCATCATATATTACGGTATTTTCTGTTCGCATGTCTGTGTGACACTATTCAGTTTCAGATATGCAATGAAAATTAACTATAGATCTCCTCCTTTGAGCAGCTCGACCTTTGGTTTGGTTGATTATGGCTGCATGTCCAGCAGCTCTTGTATATCTTTCACCAGGGTAGACACTAAATAACTCACACAGCACTAGCACTGTACACGCTACTTGTAACCTTTTGTTTGGTTTGTAATCCCCTTCTATTGGAAAATCTGCTTTTGAAGGTTGCTGTGGAATGTCTGCACTTTCTAGGTAACATCCTGGTTAATGTCTCAGCCAGGTCTGAACCTGTTTGCAGAGGGACAGCTTTGCATGCATGGGTGTTTTTCTGGTTAATACATTTTCTTTTGAAAGTGGGAAACTTACACTGTTTAACATACATTTGTCATTGTGCTACCCTGAGAAACCAAACTACACATCAGTAATACAATACTATGTGTTGTTCAGGCTTTCTCTTTTTCTACAAACAGGTCCATCTACTTTTATTTTTCTTCAGTCACCCTTAGTTTACTTTTGTGGTGCACACACCTTCATATAAAGAATTTCAAGAGAGCTTGGGAAGATGCAGCAGGCAGCTGTTCATAAAACTGTATCAATGTCTTTGCATATTTTTTTTTATTTTTTTTTTCTTCAGGTACCTGACCCGAGGCAAAACTAACCAAGGTAAGCACAGAGGTATGTTTATGTTGGATTCCCCCTCCTCTTAAGGGGCCCATAACCTTACAACGATTTCCCGCCGATATACAGGCAAATTCGATCACTGTGATGGAATCTGCTGTGAAATTGTTGCGCAAATGCTGACCGAAGGATAGATTTTCTGTCTGAAATCGATCGTTCCCGTCGATCGTGTTCCACGTGGAAGATTTCGCTCGATTGCCGGCAGGTCAGGAGTGCATCGATAGCGGCGTTCAAATGAACCGACGCTAGCTGCAATACATTACCTGTTCCGCCGGCGCGTGTGCCCGCTGTCCCTTCTCCGCGCTGGGCTCCGGCTGGCTTCACTTACTTCCTGTCGGGGGGAGTTTACAGTAGAGCGCCCTCTACTGTTTAAACTTCCCCTGACAGAAAGTAAAGTGAAGCTGGAGCGGAGAAGGGACAGCGGAGACCGGGGGGGACTCGCGCCAGCCGTATCAGATAATGTATGCGGGGCAGCGGCAGCTCCACAGATTGTGAATCGGTTTCATAGTAAAATCGATTCAAAAATCTGTTTTGCAGTGTAGGCAGCCAATAGATCCCTCTTTGATCAGAATCGATCACAGAGGGATCTATCTGCTGGTCGATCTGGTGGCAGTCGACCAGTGTATGGCAGCCTTTAGAAGCAAATAGATAGGATGAGGTAGCAAAGGAAATGGGAGAGTAGTAAAAAGGGAACATGGCAGCTAGCTTGCCTCTTCCTGTGACCTGTCTAAGGCCAAGGTCACACTTAGCAGAATCGCATGAGTTTTCCCCGTAGAACACATTGGAAAACTAGTGTTACTCTGCTAAGTGTGACCCTGACTTCAGCCAAAAGTCAAATTGGTTTTTTTTTTTGGGGGGGGGGGGGGGGGGTAGGGATGATTCTAGGGAATGGAGGAAACAAGGAGAGGAACAGACAACACACAGGAGTATCTGGTCGAGCATGAACATACCTCTGAGCTTACCTCAGGTAGCTTTGCCTCAGATCAGGTGTCCTTTTAAATGACCTTATTATGTAGAGATTGTATATATTGGTGAACATGCCCACTGCTGTTATTGCCACTATGCTACAGACCTTTATGCTGGGATTCACAGTGGTCAATTGGCATATTGCACGCATTAAAATGTGTATGAACTGCAATGGAGACTGGACATAGACTTTAATGCAAAGCCTGCATGCAGCGAGTTAGGAATAACGCAATCCATTACTGTGAACAGGTCCATAGAATTATATGGGCATTAACTCAAAATACAGAAATTTTCTGCAAACGCAACTGAGCACTGTGAACCTATCCTCAGGTGGTTCTGCCTGCAGGACAGATGAAACCTCTCTCTCAGGCAGTGTTCTCCCCAGAATTTTTTTTCCAGCCGGGTGGCATGAAAAAGTAGCCGGGTGGCATGAAAAAGTAGCCGGGATTGGGCAATATGAGCAAATGCAGGCTGGTGCTTCTGTGCACAACTCTGCTTATAGCATAAGAGAGGTGAGCCGATGA